>NC_081408.1:129586342-129886342 GCF_030272615.1 Cryptomeria japonica
AGACTTGCTAGTATCATCAAATTTGTCAGAATACTCATCAACTTTCACATTAATACTTTCCACTCTCTTCTTAGTTCTTTTTATAAAGCACTTGAATGCCTTTCTCTTAGTTGAATAACCAAGGAATGTTCCTTCATCACTTTTAAGATCAAATTTACCTGTATACTCATCTCTCTTTATGTAACACCTTCTGCCAAAGACTTTGAAATATCTAACATTAGGAGTATGACTATACAATAATTCATCGGGAGTTTTATCATTACCTTTCTTGACCAATACCCGGTTCAGTGTGTATATTTTAGTGCTAACTGCTTCTCTCCAAAAAATATTTAGGTACATCTCCTTGTATCAACACTGTTCTTACTTGTTTAACTATGGTCTGGTTCCTCCTTTCTGCAATCCCATTCTGTTGTGGTGTCCTTGGTGTAGACAGTTGTCTCTTGATTCCATTCTCATCACAGTATTTCACAAATTCAGCTAATGTGAATTCTCCACCCAAGTTAGATCTCAGACACTTTATGTTCTTATCAGTTTCTTTCTCCATTGAGGATTTGAATGCCTTAAATTTGATAAAATCATTAGACTTCTCCTTAAAAAATTTAACCCACATTATTCTTGAATAATCATCGCTAAATATCATGAAATATTTATCACCTTGAAAACTCCTAGTCCTCATAAGACCACATGAATCAGTGTGCACCAAATCCAAAATATCTTAATAAGTAAATGATTTGCTTTTGAAAGAGGAAGTAGTCATCTTACCCAATTGACACTCATTACAAATCACATTGTTTGGTTTGACTAGTTGTGTCATACCCCTAACCATACTTGATTTTCTTACCTTAACCAAATTATCAAAATTCACATGACAAATCTTTTTATGCCATAGCCAACTGTCATCAACTTTTTCAACCAAACGACTGTTAACATTAGTATTTAAATGGAATGAGTTACCTTTTGTTTGTTTACTAGTAGCAATTAGTTCTCCTTTGTTTCCTAAAATCCTGCACACTCCATTCTTGAATTCAAGATGATAACCTTTATCATTTAGCTAACCAACACTCAACAAGTTATGCTTCAAACCTTCAAACCTTCAACCCAATACACATCATCAACATTACTTTTTCTATTTAAAGAGATAGAACCTTTACCTTTTACCAAGCATGGTGTATTGTTGCCAAATCTCACTACTCCACCATCAAATTCTTCAAGTGAAATGAACTTGTTCTTATCACCGGTCATATGGTGTGAGCAACCACTATCAATGACCCATTCATCACTGCAGTCAATATGAGACACTAAAGCTTTCTTGTCAAAGAGATCTTCCTTGACTGCTACAAAAATAATTTCCTCATTATCTTCATCCTCTGATTTCTCATCGGTAACACCTTCATCTACTGCAACATAACATTGTTTCTAACCTTTTCCCTTAAACTTTCTAAACTTTTCTTTCTAATCACTGTTAGGACAATTAGCAGTAATATGTCCTATTTTGTTGCATGAGAAGCACTTAAGAGGAAGCTTGCCTTTGTACCTATCGGTACCTCTAAGAAGTCTTTTTTCCAATAAGGCTTCAAATTCCATCAAGTTGTTTTCATCATCCATTCCTTCATTATCACCGCCATGATGACTTGACCTACATTCATGGTTATGATAAAAATCCTTTCTTTTTCTTACCGATGCCTTAGATACTGAAGCTTTGAAGGCAGATTCTACTTTAGGTACACTATTGTCAAAGCTATTCAATTCAAAAGCAGTAAGCTTTCCTATCAAAGAATCAATTGTAACTTTATCCTTCACTAGTACATTTGGAGTGGTTTTCCAATGATCGTTTATCAGAACTCAGACAACTAAACGTCGGAATTTAGACGTATTTGTTTGTCGCTATTTTTTCGTTGGTGATTCCAATGACGGGATTCACGTCAAAATTCAAATGACACCACGTCAGAAATTTCTATGCACCTGCGACATGTTTTTGGATGAAGAGACGTCAAAATTTTGACCTCATTGCATCCTTTATCGCCGTAACCTTTTTTGATGACCCTTTCTTTATCATCATAACCTTTGCCGATGCATTTTACTTTTGCGAGTGTCCATCGGGATAAGTCTTGCCAATAGCCTCATTAGCTATAGGAAGACAATATTTTTCCATTGCCACTACATGGCATATTTGTTTGATGAGGAGACGTCGAAATTCCAACCTCGTTGCATCCTTTATCGCTGTAACCTTTTTCGATGACCCTTTAACGTTGTAACCTTTGCCGATGCATTTTACTTTTGCCAGTTTCCATTGGGATAAGTCTTACCGATAGCCTCATTGGATATCAGAAAGACATGATTTCTCCATTGCCACTAGTGTGTGTTCTCCCGATGGACCATCTTGAAGGAGATGTCAGAATTTCAACGTTTACGATGACAGATGAGGCTACATCCTACGACATTTTTATTGTCACAGGTATGGCAACATTGTCGGTTGTCTTGTGGTGTTCGTCAGAATTCTGACCTTCCTGAACATTTTAAAAAAAAAAATCCCAACTGCTTTTGTCTATACCGATGACCCTTTATCATCGTAACCTTTGCCGATGCATTTTACTTTTTTCCAGTGTCCATCGAGATAAGTCATACCGATAGCCTCATCGGCTATCGGTAAAACAAGATTTATCCATTGTCGCTAGTGTGTGTTTTGCCGATGGACTTAAATGGTGTATGTTATCTCGATCACATGCTTCTACTTGTCGGTGTTACCATCGAGTTGACTTTTGTCGATTTTAAAGGATTAATATCAACAACATTAATATTAGTGAGCTTAAAAAGGATTAAGCGCAGTAGGTACTTTATTATCAAGAAGATAAAGATGAAATAGCTACAAGAATGCAAGAGAAGACTTATCATAAGGAATCATAATTGTAAATGACAAAAATGTCTTGCAACTAATATATAAAGAATTCATAAATAGTCATACAGATAGTCATATTGTTGTTTAAAAATACTATCAAAGGAGGATATTATAAAGATAGGGACCTAGAACTCAATATGCAGTCATGGATAACAGTGTAGGGTTAGGTATAGTCCTAGACCTTATTTAAAGGGCAACATGTGATAGTGCATGTGCCTAAGGAAAACTCTACAAAAGAGTGAGAAACAAGACTATCAAGAACAATATTTTAGTCTTAGGCATACACAACTCAAGGAGATAATGATTAACAAAGAAAGCACTCAAAAAGATATATCTAGTCATAAAAGATAATCATCTGAGTTGGAGACATGAGAAATTTGTAGAACACAAAGTAGACAGTGACATCATAAGGTGTACACTCCATTTCAAGGCTCCAAACTTAAGGGCAATACAAGGAGATTATATCAATGCCAATTGTAGTCCATAAAAGCCTTGTCGCAAAGCAAATCAAAGACAAAGTATAGTCATAGAGAGATAAGAAGATCAAGTCTATCAAAGAAAAAAAACAACTCAAAGGCATTCAATGATGTAATAGTCATAAGGCATGCACATAGGCTCAGTACAATGGTGATGCAGTGTTGCAAACCAGTAATGAGGAGTGAAGAATAAGGATTGTGATAGAAATCAGGTTCTAAATACATAGGCACATGATAGTAAGTTTGAGATTAGACAATGCAACATGGAGATATGATCACCTTCTATGAGAAATGAAAGTGCAATCATGATAGTATTTTTTAGTAGATTGGACTACCATGAACATGCACATGGAAATGAATAAAGGGTGGGAGTTTTAGTTAAGTGAATTTCAAGTTAGAATGCAAGTGCTTAGTATCATTCATCAGTTCAGGCATTAGTTTTTAGAGAAAATATGGATTTCTAAGTTCATCATCAGTTTGAGGCCTGAAAAGGTGGAGTTTTGAGGATAATTTCATCAGTTCTATATTAGTTAGAAGCCCCTCATAGGTCATACATGAGACAAGATGGATTTTAGATAATTTAATAGCTAAGTTATCGATTTGGGTACACATGTAGATAAGGAATCGGGTAAGGATTCACATAATCGGCAAAAAAAAATCCTTGGGTATGGGTATGGGTAAGTCCATACACACACATACATATATATATGACATAAAATCTACTCCAATGATATAAAAGCAGCTGAGAGCAAGTGTATTCCTGAATTTATTTAGTTTATGACAGACTGAAATGAAATCAAAGTAAACACTCATACATTGAATTGCATAGATGCAGAAATTGATTTGATTAATTATCCTCAATTAGGTCTTGAAACCCTCATAAAAATATTGACAATACTAGATCTAGTCATCAAGATAGTAGGACAAAAAACTCTAGTGATAAATAATGCCACTATAACTATTGGAAGATCTCAGAGATGATTACTAATCAATATGATAACCAATTGACCAATAAGAAATCACTAATAGTAGTTTCACATCCTTATGACAGTGTGAAGAAATCAACAAAAATAGAAATAAAGATAAGATTGCACCAATAATGACAGGTTGTGTATTTATGACAATTGCAATTTGAATAGTAGTTTGGGTCAAATCACACCCATTACAAAAGGTTGCAACGTATATGAGATAGCAATTTAAATTGTACACTTTGCAGCCAACACTACTTTATTAATTTGCCCCAAAATTAGGCATAATAGATGATGAATAACCACTGAGGACCCAGCCACCTAAGAAGGAACTTGGAGGAATCCAAGGGGAATCAGGCTCGGACCAAGACCCAAGCAAAATCAGAATCAGGATCCATGGGTTTTAGTGAAGAATCAGTAACTTAGTTTGACAGTTAGTTTCCAACAATTCCACCTCCTTTTATGCATGCTCTTTCTTCAAATTTGACCCAAAATAAACACAAAATGAACAATGAATGAACAAAATGAGGCATTGTGTCTATTCTAAAACAAAATAAACAAATGCTAAGGAATGAACAAAGAAACTATGTCTATTTTAGAACAAAATAAACTCACAAAACCAATGAGGCATGCATTCACTTGTAATGGGGAACTGTCTCATAGAAGCATGTTCACAACCTACAACACTGAATATGTAACCTGCAAACAAGATGTTTAGCATAAATAAGATTAACAATGGAGCATAATGAAATATTGAAAAGTGCGTTACCTTATTGAGCTTCTTTTTGTTTCAAGAATAGTTTAATATTCTCTACTTAACATGGCCAACCACGTGAAGGTGGAAGCTCATTCCCCTCCGTAATATCACTCTAAATTCCTTGTTAACATCTAACATTCTTTCATCCATTAATAAAACATAACATTTATTCATTATCACATAACATTCATTAACACATAACATTCATTAACATTCATCAACACGCAACATTCATTAATATTTATTAACACATATCATTCATTAACATTCATTAACAAGTAACATTCATCAACATTCATTAACACATATCATTCATTAACACATAAAATTTAGTTGTTAGCATATAATAAGATTGCAATCATTTTTTCTTTCTTTCTTTTTGAAGCTTGGAGGCAAAGACTAATTGGACCATCATTGTCGTAATCATTTTTCCCCTCTTCAATTCTTTTATCATGTGCTCGTGATCTAGTTAATGTATGTCTAGTCCTATACTCACAAAGAGGATGTGTATGCAAAGGGGGGTCCACTGCAATAACAAAGAAATGGGTTAAATTCATGAGTTTTATTATTATTGTTACAAGTATTTGATTAATTAAAAGAAAATTAAAGGGGTGCTCTTTACTCGATGGGGCCACATCATCTTCCTGATCATTTTGTCTAGCCTCATCCTCAACATCCTGAACACCGTCTAAATCCTCTGGAGTTGAAACATGAAAGGTTACATTAATCAATACACCAATTGCAATTAAATTCATTTAAAGGAATAACAGTGGTCTTCTTTACCTGGTGGGGCCCCATCACAGTCTTGATGTTGTCTACCTAGATCATGCTCAACTTGCTCACCACGGTCTACATGCTCTTAAAAAAAAAGGTTACATTAATTACTACACCAATTTCAATTAAATATGTTTAATTGTAATAATAATTACATAAAAAAATGTTTAGCACATGAATACCTCTAGTATTGGGATGCCCACCACGACCTTCATCATGTGCAGGTTGTGTTCCACCTTGTGCAGACTGCATTCCAATGTCATGTACATTGTTATGATTGCTTGATTATTTAAAACAAATATAGTCACATTATGTTGGAAATTAGCATCGAATAGATTATTTCTTAAGTATTTAAATTTTAAATAATTTTCATTTAGCTTATTTACATGATTGAGGGATGCACCAGATTCTTCTGTTTGTCCACTCAATCCTTTTGGACGTTCAGCCATGGCTCTATAGCCCTCCCAGAAGATGATTTTCATGTCATCTTCTGTGGGCACTCTATTGAATTCAGAGCCCTGCATTTTTTGCTTAATATCATGAATTTTGCTTGTATTATTTAATGATTAAAAATATTCTTTGTAATTTATTATGTCGATGTGATATTTCATTTATTGATACTTACAATTCATGCAACAACTTTCATGTAACCACCAGAGCCAAGTTTGTGTTTCTCATGCTTTTCTAATCTTGCCTTAGTTGGCTTTTTTGTGTTGAGCAATCTATGAAAAGTTTGAAATATGTTAGATTATATAAATATAAAGAGTAATTAGTATATAATTACATTCTTAATAGTATCACATACCCTCTTCTTCTTGGTGGTGTATTTTCTTTTTTCCTTTCAACTCTCTCCTTTGCATCCAAAATCAGGTCCTTCCACTCCCTCTCTGGAATCATGGGGGGATGCTCGTACATTTTGTTCTTATCTAAATGTGTCCTATACTAGTCACTCACATACTTTAGATGTTTTCCAACTTGGTCAAGGACCTTTCTTTTCTCGAATGTGTCATTTCCAATTGACCTCAATTCTTGGATATACTCTAATAGCATAAGAAGGCAATAAGGTTCTAAGCATTTTACTTACCACTATGTTTTTTGCAATGGTTCCACCGACACTTTTGATTCCTCCAACTACTTCTTTTATTCTCTGTATGTACTAGGCGATGTTCTCACCTTCCATCATTCTCATGTCATCAAACTTGCCTCTTAGGCTTTCTTCTTTAGCTCTTTTCACATGCTCATCTCCACTATAAATCAATTTCAACTTTTCCCAAACTTCATAAGTAGTTTCTAAACCATGAACATCAATATACTCAGAATCAAAAAGTGTACTTACAATGGCTTCCAATGCTTGAACATTCTCCTACTACTCCTTAAGTTGATCTGCAATCATAGTACTGGTAGGTTGTGTGTACTTACTTTCAACATGCTACTAGAACTGTGGCCCCATTCCTTTGATGTAAATCTTTATTTTGTTACTCCATATTTTGTAGTTATCCTTTGTCAACTTAAGACCCTCCTTCTTCATCATCTTCGATCTTTACCTCAAGCGGTTAATCTTTTGCACAAAGAGGACCTAATGCTCTGATACCAATTGTTATTATGAGGATTCGGTTACTACTGAGAGGGGGGGGTGAATCGGTAGTAAAAAAAATTTGCAATACTTTCAAAAACTAGTACTGGTAACCACTCAAATAGTCTTCTAATCTAATTTACCAAACCATTACTAGTAATTTCTCGAGTGTTCAACAACATGTAAACATAGTAAAGATAACAAATTCAAAACTCAACAATGCAACCATCATATGAACACAGATTTTTCATGTGGAACCCTAAATTGGAAAAACCACGATGGGAATTAACACCCACAAAATATTTGCGCTTATTTTGAATGCGCTCGGTTAAAGGCCTAGCCCGGTTAGGATCTTTACAATATGCTCAATTAAGAGAAAACCCTGTTAGGAGTCACCCGGTGAATGGATTTTGCCTTAGCCCTGTTAGGAGTAACCTTGCTAGTGGATTTTAAAATCAAGTTAATGAGCCACTCGATGAAGGGATTTACAATTCAGAGTTGTTAGGATCTACCCGGTTAAGGGATTTCAAACTATTGTAATTGTTAGGGAACAATAGGGTAAATGATCTAATTACAACACTTCCTTGCTTGCTAGTGCAGACCCTTTTCAGCACAACTCTACTACACACATGCAAATACTTCAATTTGGTTAGGCAACACTCTCTTCTAAAACCACCGACACAAAATATATTCTCAAACTAGCTTTAAATACACTTATGAGTTAGGTTGGTCACAAGACCCTAATTGCATTACAAGATAGATTGAATTTATATTTTGAGCGGTAAAACAGTTTGCCAAAAAAATTAAAAATGATTATAGATCATTAAAACAAATTCCTAGATGATTTCCATCGTTGAAAGATCACCGCACATCGATTTGATAAACCATCAAACCCTTATCACATTCTCCTAAGCACTTTGTTGTTTCCCAAGAAATCTACTCCTTGTATGCATTCAAACATCATCTTATCATTACACACGGATTCTAACATGTTATCACTAACTTTTGAACATGATAAGATTCACCGCCAAACCATAAATTATTACCGATCAAAGATCTGTTACCGGTATACTTTCTTCTTCATAGACTTCATAACAATCAATTACAAATGTGCTTTTGAGTTCACCAAAATTGATGTGGTTTGGAACATAGGTGCATGTTCATGTCTCCAACACTCCTGTAAAACCACAACATTTGAATCTTCTCCAATCATCCATACCACTCACCAATATCAACACTTTGTTCCTATTTACCTTGCTGTCAACCGGTTCCACTATCGATTAGGCTATACTAGTAGGTCTAGATGACTTAAACAAACATGGTTTCCATCAATGACAACACAAATAAAGTCATCAAACCAACAATCTCCTCATATCAACTTTATTGGTCATCATCATCAGTTATGCCAACAACTCATCTCATCATCATCTCCATTAGTTATGCCAATATACCAACAAAACTTATTCTTTATCCACTGATTAACAATGCATAATAGATAAGAACATAAGCATGCAACAATAAAAGCACAAATCCACAACATCAAAATTTTTATGTGAAAACCTAGAAAGGGAAAAACCATGGTGGGGCTGGAACCCACAATATTCATGTATTATGGCTATAAGTACAAAATATTATATAGATGGGGAATGCACTTGCATTCAGGCTCACTTCCTAGAGCTCACTTCTCAATAACAATTGCATGAAAGGCTGCAGCCTTTAGGAAAGTCTCGCTAACTTAAAATTTGATTACAATAGGAAAGTACAATGAAATGAACTCTTCAAAAGCATTTGACTATGCAAAGATGAGTTTCGGTTAAGCTATGAATCATTGACTGTCTCTGCTCTACTAATTACCTTGTTTCGATCTCAGACAGCTACCAGTTGATCTAAAACCAAAATGCGCACATGAAACTGTGCTCAATCACTCCAAAATTGATTACCATACACACAATACACCGAAAATCAATTGCCACATCAATCTTATATATCTGGTCTTACCACAAAAATAATCTCCTTCATGTTGGCTTCAAGAGATGTAACATGTAGACAAAGTCGGCATCAATCTTGAATAACCCACAACACCAAACCAAAATATTATAACTACACGCTACCTATAGGTCTTACCAAACATCGAGATCACAAGAATAATCACCAAAAATACCACAAACATCGGAAATCATTCCAGATCAACATGTTACCAAAATACCTTGTTTTATCGGTTAACTGTCTACTAGTTACCTCCATCTTCCGGATAAGATGGGTCACGATTGTCAGATCACACCACCACATAGAGTTTCCATCAATGACAACCCTAAAAAAAAATCAACCACCGAAAGTCTCTAGAAATTAATAGATTAGTGTCAATTGCCAACAGTGGAAATGTCATTGCAGACATATTGTCTAACGTTGCAAGTGATCTTGCTAAGGGAGAAGTGAGGTTGTGGGATGGTAACGACAATACCATTCAATGGAGTTAAGACATTCTGCCAGTATAGTACCTTGTCATACTTGAAATATGCAAAATGCATTTCTTTTCTCTCTATTCGTGTCTAGGTTGGCTTGCGCATAACGAGCAATTAGTACCGAATTACTCTGCATTGGCAGCGAGAGTTGGGAGAGCTCCATTTATTGCGAGAATGGGAATTTTTGCTTATTCTTTGAGGCAGTTGAGCGAATTTGGTGGTAGAAATTGTGGTTTTGGTGCAGAGTTAGGCAGTTTTTATGGGGCTGCGATATGGAAGCCAATTTCACTCTTAAGACAACTAAACTCATGCCTACTTTTTGGGGATCGGTTCCTACAAAACGATTGCAAAATGTGTTCATTACGAAGGACCCCCTATTCTTGAGGGTTGCTCAACTAGTCCTTGGTGAGGACGTGGTTGTTATTGGACATAGATATAGAATAATGGTGGACATCTACATGCTAATTATGGTGTGGGGGCTTGATTTTGGTTATCCCTATGAGGAGGTGAGAAAATTGATGACGATGAAAGTGCCAAGAGATTATTTTATCAACATGCAATCTTTGTTGGAATGGGCAGTCCCAGGATGGGGATTTAATGTTTCAGAGGGCATCCTAGAGGAGCACGTTGAGATCAGAGGTCAACATTTGCAAATTCTTTTTTTGAAACTCCATGAAGAGGTAAAAGCTAGATTTTGGGATGATGCAAGGAGAGGTTGGGAGGGCCTGACAATATATATCCAAATCATGGGGTTGGAGGAGACAATCAGGAAAGCAAAGGAGGAAGCTGGGGTGGTGGAGGAGGTGTAGAGGAGGCGACCGATAACCAGGTGCCTTTCGGCAGAAATGGCCAAGAAGAGTTTGTCGCGAGCTAAAAGAGCAAATGACAAAGGGAATAGGGTTGGGGGTGTTTGTGAACCTAATGGAGGTCAAAGAGGAGCTACAACATGCCATTAAGGAAGCTAGAGCCCTTGAAGATGTTGCTACAAGTGCAGATGTACAAGACCAAGCAAGAAAATAGAGGCGGTTGGACCCGAGCTCCTCTTCTAGTTAGCTTTGTTCATGGAGTTTTGATTGTTTTTGTGGTTTGGGATTAATTCCCTATTTTTTGCTTCCAATGCAGTTTCATGTACTATTTTATTGTTTAAACTCTCTAGTTTTGATACTGTTTCGAGCCATTTTGGAATGCTCGAACTCTTTATTTTTTGTTTGAAGATACAGTGGATGGGTACAAGTGAAGATGCAGGGTAGTTTTTGAAGATGGTTTGTAAGGATGGTCTTTTTGGGAGGGTGGTTTGGGAGTGTTCGACTTTTTTGGCAGTTACTGTATACTTTCTATTATAAATTAATAAAATCACAAGTATTATCGATAAAAAATATTATATTTTATTAATTAATATCTTGTATGGGAGTAAGAAATCTAGTGGACATAGATTGGAATCTTATGACATAATCATTAATATATACATTTTATTCTTTTACATAATCATATAAATTACACTTGGAAACATAAGGTTAGACCTTAAAGTTAACACTTCATAAATGATTCAAATTCAAAATGATCCTGTCACATGATTTTTCTTGTTTTGCACTCTACATATTTGAAATTGATTCACATAGAAAAAAACATTTACAATGTAAAATAGAGTATAAATACTAGTCAAGAAATTTATTAAAATGTTCTCTTTTTCTCTAGCGATTTCTCAAAAATATGATTTAAAAAATAAACAATTATGAGTAAAATAAATTATTATATACAATAGATAAAGTCAGTTTATGGTGAAAAAAATAAATATTATAATGCTTTAAAAATGATTAATTATATTATTCATTTTAATTAATTATAATATTATATTATTTTATAAATTTAATTTACATTTTATAATGCTTTACTTCTTTCAATTGTATATGTAGTGGTTTACCGGTTGGTGAATGCATTTTTTAATAAGGTTAAAAGTGAACATTCTGGCAGAACACTGATTCAACCCCCTCTCAGTGTTCCTGAATTCCAACAATTGGTATTAGAGCCTTGTGCCTTGGAGGAAGTCTAACATCTTGATTGAGATCCTGAATCTGGAATCCATAGATATGAGTATGGAGAAGCAACTTGAGGTAGCACTTGAAGATTATGATGCTGAAAGGATGAAGAACTTGAAATTACAAGAGGAATTAATTTCTGCAAAGGAATTCATTCTTATCCTACATCAGAAACTGTCATCTATTCAAGCTAGGAGGAAGGAACTTCTACAAAATCAAGATAATGAAGAGAAAGATGCCCTTAATGAAATATGTCAAAGGCCGAGTCAGGAGAATATGGTTATGAGGAATGAAATGCAAGCTCTAACTATGAGGATGTCAAAAAATATTGAAGACTGGAAGATGAATGAAGAAAACCTTGGGATATCTCTGAAAGATAGATCTGAAGAATGCATCCGGTTAACTCATGAAAATAATATGTTAAGAACAGAATTAGTGCAATCCCAAAGCAATAAACAAGAACTTGAAAGACAAATGATAATTCTAAGAGATGATCTAACTATTACAAGTGAGTACAAGGAAAAATTCAAGGTTAGTTCAACACAACTTGATGAATTATTGGAAAGCCAAAGGTAGAATGGAGATTCCGGTGGACTTGGATTTGAACAAGGTCAAAGCTCTAGTACTGCAAATGAAAATCAGAACCAGAAGGCACCAGTAAGGCAACTCAATGCTTACAAATTCAATGATATATATTTTGTTTGTAATAAATTTGGTCATATGGCTAGGCAATGTAGAAATAGAGCAAATCAGAACTATAATTCTACTCTCAGTCGATGTTCTAAATGCAATAACAATGGCCATAAGACAAAAGATTGTAGAATGAATATAAAATGTCATGCATGTGGAAAATTTAGACATATGGCTAATCAGTGCAGGTCAAGCAATTATACCAGTTATAGTAAAGTAATTCAAAAGAACAATGTTACATGTTATGCATGCAACAAGATTGGACACAAATAAGTTTTGTAGAAGCAAAAATCGACCGGTTAGCAATGACAGATCAAATGATAAAGGGAAAGAAAAGATCAATGAAATCTGGCAAGATCATACCAAGAGATGGGTTAGGAAGTCAGATGATCAATTAGCAAATGGAAGTGCTCTAGTCACTCAACTGGTAGAGCAAATTGCTCCTGCACCGACAGGAAGCTCATCTAGTAGCTAAGGCAAATGCCTTAGGTGTAGCCAAATTTCATGAAAATATTGCATAAGCCCTGGGAAGGAGATCTAGAAGAAGTTCTAGACATTGGAAAAGGTTTATTCGGTATGGAGATGTTTGGCTAAGATCTGGTATGTTTCATTAGAAATCATTCATATCAATGATGGATTAAGGTTTTTAGAAGGTTAAAAGGTTGAATCCACTTCATTTTGATCACCTTGCATTCTGAGTGATTAAGAGCGATAAAGAGAGATTCTAAGGCAATTCAGTGCGATCAGAAATATTCATCAGCGATTCCACCAACACTCAGAAGAATTCTCTAGGGTTATTCACCAAAAATCATTTCTCAAGTATTCATTGTGATCATATTTCATCATGGAAGTCAGATAATCCTTTGCACATACTTTCATTGCAAATCTAACTATTGTTGAGGTTAAGGATTGTCCCAGGTCAATTTTCAAGCAATGCCCACATATTGCCACCTTGGATGATTCGGTTGGTCAATTTTCCTATGTTCTGGAAGGAGTTTTTTATGTGGAAGACATTAGAGCATACATTCACAGCCACATTGAGGATCTAGATACTAGTGACATCAAGAATATGTACATGAATGAGTTGATGGGTGACTCTGGAAAGATCAAGCCCGAGTATAAGCACATTAAGGATCTAGGGTTTGCTGGCATTATTGATATCCCTGACTTTGAATATGAGATCATCTAATATGTAATGAGCAGGGTTCATGAAGAGTTCATTTGGTTGGATAGGCCTTATAAGATCATGAATGAGGCCATTAAGGCCATCACTGGTTTGCCACAGATTGGTCAGTGTCCGAATAAAAAGATTTCAAATGATCAAGTTAACAAACTCACCGGCACAAGTTTGGACTGATGATCAATTAGGGTTAGCACCATCACTGATCGAGATATCTGATTTGGCAGCATGATCATTGGGTATAAGGTAACTCAATCCAATCATCTCAATTCTATTTATATCTCCTTCATATATGTTGCACATAAGATTATGAGGAAAAATGAGAAAATAGATCTATGTGGATGGATGAATGATGAGTTGTTAATTAACCTTTGGAAGATTAAAGGAGAGAAAAAGGCGATATTCCAATATGGGAATCTCATTGTCTGCGTAATGCTATTTTTCATTAATGAAACTCTCGATTTTAGAAAGAGAAAGTGGGCATTTGATATCTCGGTTGGCAAACAACTGAAGAAATCTATTGCTAGCTTGTGTAGCCTATGAGATGATAAGGTTGGGGGTTATTTCAAGTCATTTCAGAAAGCAATGAAATCTAGGGAGAGGCTTCCTAAACACATTGTTAAGAAATACTCAACTGAGATATGCTTTATGGTAAAAAAAGATGAAACCTTAATGGAAATAGTTAAACCCCAGAAGATATGGATAGAGGAGATGGGATATGAGGTTGATGCTGAGATTCTGGATGCTTATGCTAAAATGTTGATTGATGCTCCTATTTATGAGACTGAAAAGTCTTTCGGTATTGCAAAGAAAAAGAAGCAAGAGGTTCAAACTAAATTCAATAGGAAGAAGAGGGAGAAACAACAAGGCAAAGCCCACAAATTTGTTGAACAAGTATCCTAGGACATCAAGGCCTTAATAGATGTTGTTCCTACAAAAGGAAGGAAGAGGAAAGAGCCTGAAATCTTCATTGAGCCTATTCCATTAGACTTTGGAATTGAAGATGACACTCCTTTAGCATTCAAGAGGGTATTGAGGAAGAAAGGTGAGGAGTCTAAGGAGGAAGCAAGGAAGCAACTGGTAAGAAAGGTCACAATCAAGGTACTAGCCAACCAACCTACAAAGAAAAGAGCTCCAAAGGAAACATCTCATACACCTTCTGCACCATCCAATTCTGATAGAAGAAAGAAGATGGATGGCATAGATCTTTCTATTGTATACGGTAATGTATCTATAGTCCCTCCCAAGACATGTGTAGAACTGATAGATGAAATCACTAAGGATGATATGTTGAAAAATGTACAATACTATTATGAGCACTTAGATGATGATGAGTAGACAAAAATTGAGGAAGCAGTTTTGTTATACTTGGATATACTTAAGAAGGCTTTGTTAGAAATTGAGAAGCAAATATCGACATGACTATATGACAATCTAGATGCTAGGAGGTTATCTTCTATGGAGGAGGATAAGAGAATAAAAAATAAAGAGTTATTAACTACTTGTGGTTCTATTACTCCAAATGAGTTGGATATGACACTTCAAGTTGCTAACAGAACAATTATCCACAACAAGCACAAGATAATTAGTCTTATGGCAGGCAGGGTTAATGAAATAATCACTGAAAATCACAAGGCATGGGTTCAATTATTTGCTGACAACCCTAGTTACTTCTCTTCACCAAAAGCTAAGATAGACACTACTAACATCTCAGTTGAAGGGAAAGGCAAAGGTATAGTGGGTACTTCACCCTCAATTTTGAAAGATACTAAGGCATTGGATGTAGAGCCCTCGACAAAATCAGATGTATAGAACATAGAGGAGATACCGGTAGAAGTAGATAATGTACATATATCGGCAGATACACAAAATATACATGTTGAGGATACAGTTCATGTGGAACCGACAGTAACAGATATTGCACCAAGTGGCGAAACCACCGATGCAAAAGTGGATGTTATTAAAGGTATTAAACCATCAGAGGAAAAGGGAGAGGAATCCGGCAAGGAACCGGTAGCGAGAACATCATTGTTGGCAATTGACACCTCCCAAGTAGAGCAGAGGAGCATAATTGAGATGAGTTCTACTGAGCTCATGATGATGGTTGCTCAAAAGATGATGAAGGAAGGATTAGTGGACAAAGGAATAATTGATCAGTCTATCCCAATTTTGCACAAACTTGTCTAGGAGTGCCAGTTTGACAAAGGAGCAAGCCCATCCGGTAAGCTTAAAATAATTACTCAACACATTTTTAAGGATTTTTTATCACTGCAACAAATATCTAACCAACAAGCATTGGAAAGATTCACTCAAGCTAAGAGAGCCACATTTGATCAGTTGATTGAATCAGAGAAGAAAGAGATTACTGACCAATTGAAGTTAATTGATAATACTTTAAGGCAATGTACTAATATTTACAAAGTATGCTATAACACCAGATTACTTACTACAGATATAGATAAAGGGAATAAAGATTTTCAGGATAAAATTGTAGGTATAGTCAATTCTTTTGATGGTTCAAATTATTTGAATACATTTGTTGATGGGTAGATTTTGGTATTAGAAGCTCAAATTTCAGCTCTTGAAAGGGATAGAGACAAAATCATAAGGAGACCTAAAGGGCTCAAAGGATTGGTGAGTCCCTTGTTGGACTCCTTGAGTGTACATGAGAAGGAATGCATTGATATGGTTGGTAAGCCCACACTGATAGAGCTTAAAGAGAAAGAGTCCCATGCTCGTATGCTTAATGGACTTGTATATGTATTCAGAACATTCAAATCCAGTTGGGACACTTATCTAGAGCTTTTGGAGAAAGCCTACCCAGAAATTTTCAAGCATATTCAACTCCGGTAAGGTGTTTTGGGACACATTCTTTGTACAAAATTTCATTTTTCGTCTCGGTTTTTGGTGTTTTTTTGGCATTGATGTCAAAGGGGGAGGTATAGGTGAAAAATATATCCTTGACATCAGGAGATATGGAGTATTTGTACAGATCATGATCACAGATGAATATTCATCTCAGGGGTAGCAGTTGTTAGACACCATGAAGGTATACTCATTAACAGATCTAGCTGAATGCAGACTTATTGGTTAGTGAGGAGACTAAACACAAATGCATTCACACAAAGGGATATCACATAACACCAATATATATGAGGAAAACCCAAGATGGGAAAAACCTCGGTGGGCAATGTTGTTGGAGTCTACCGCTCCAATCTGGCCTCATAGTGAATCTCTATTATAATGTTTAGGGCACCAACCCAAGGAGCTACAACCCCTGACTTATTTATGGGCTACAACCCAAAGGAGCTACAACCCTTGATTTAGGGCACCAACCCCTAACTGATTTATGGGCAACAACCCAAAGGAGTTACAACCCCTGCACCGAGCTACAACTGAGTGTTCTCAAAGATAACTTCAAATACAAAATTAATAATTATGTTACAAGTGAATCTTGTAACCATCTCATATACGTCACTTTTTCAATGAGACACCTTCTCTACTACACCGGCTCACTCTTTTGCTGCTGTATTGTCAGTAAACTCTACCGGTTCACCTATACTCTTCTTCTGCTCTGTCGGATCTCCTCCTCATTGCACTATTCTTCAGTCCTCTCAACTGTCTTTCTGTCGGTACAAGCTTCTACTGGTTATCTCTTCAGATGCACTCAAACTGCTATACTGGTTGCTCAGACCATACCAATTAACCCTCTGTTAAACCCTATCATTGGTTTAACCTTCACTCTCTCAGTCATTGCTATCCTTAGCTATTTTCTCTCTGACTGATCTAGCTGTCTCATGCAGTACTCAAACACTTCACAATGCCTCTATCCTCTTTCATTCAACAACAGTTAACAATATCTTTGGCTTGCATATTTATAGCCTAGTTTTCCCGCCAAAGGCCTATTTGAATTCTAGGTGGTTAGGGTTTCCTCATCGACATCAAGGAAAACCAAATCCAATTGGATCTTATTCGATCTTATCACCCAGACAACTGTTTGATCATCACTGCCATTGTCGTGCTTTCTTGATCATGCCTTCTATCTTTAGCAATCTTCTTTTTACCCTGTTGGCTGATCTCTTGGTCAAACACCAATATTGGTCTTATGGTTTCCTTCATCTACCTCGATCTCCTCAATCATTTTGAGTTGGTTCTTAGTTGTCTTCCAGACCTCGAGCTGCAAACCTCTGCAATAGCTCTGCAACACATCCTCTGATTTGTGGTTGTTTCATTAATGCCAACTAACTGTTCCAATCAACCTTGTCGATGGAAACTTCACTGACCTCTGCATGCTTGCCACCTCAGCTCCACATGGCACCTTCATTGACTGACTGCTAGCTTGGACCTTTGTGTCAGTTTAGACAGGATCACCAACCAAACACACAACTGGTTCTTCTTTTCTATCGGTTTACTAACCCTGCTGGTATCTCATACTTTACCAGTTAACTCCTCATGTTTTCACTTTGCTGAACTAGTAGTGGAACTCCTAAATCAATCATCAGACATGTCTATCCAAAGCATGCACATCTTCATTAGATGGGAGTCTTCTGCATCTCCACCTTGTCTGTATTATCAATGGATGTACATACTGGTAAATGCTCTTGATGGTACTATGTCATCAACCTTCACCAGACTCCATCTTCAATCCAACCTTTCTCCTCTGTCTGCATCTTCTCAGGCTTTCCTTCTCCCTGATCAGCTTAGACCATATCTCAATCAGTTTGTCAAAGTGACAAACCTATCACTCTTTATTTGCACCGGCATCCCAATCATGCCTTCTCTGTCGGTCCAATGCATAACCTTGATTTCATGCACTTGAGGCATCCCTTTTGTTTCACCGGTAGATCTGGTGTGAGCTTTTAAGCACTTGCCTTTAGCTCTTCTTCCCTATCTCATAGAACTATAATGCAAATTATACATAATAAGAGATAAGCTCCACTTACCGGTGGAGTGACACCTTGTCATCTGAATCTTGAAATATACTCATGTGGCTTCCCTGTTTGTGCAACATATCTTCAAACAGACACATGTGATTTGGTGTTGGCACATTCATTGTCAGTCATATTCTTTGCATGGTGATTGCATCTTCTTTCGGTGGGAGTCCTGTTGTTTTGCAACCTCACAGCATACCGATGACCTATTCATTCTTCTCCTTCGGTGTTGATGTGATTTAGGTAACATTCTACCTCTTCATCAAAAACAACATCTCAAGCACCTTGCTCATCCTTCTTGTTCACTGGTCATAATCTTGCCGGTTGACAACCACTCACTTGATTGATTGGTATTTTTCATGTCAACACAACACTTACCAGTTGACATCCTTTCCTTTCTTGTGATACACCGTACCGGTAATCTATCCATCTCATCAACATAAGTCAGGCACTAACTTGTGTACCGGTGACTCCAGTGGTCATTCATCTGAATGACATTCTCTTCCTTACCTTATTGGTGTTCTGCAACACAAGGTGATATCAAGGATATCTCATTAGTACTCCTACATGACAATGTTGCACAAATATCTTTTCTACGAGTAGTCATCCCATACCGGTTGACATCAATGACAACACAATGCCAACAATCTCTCCCTTTGGCATTGATATCAACTCATGTAGTATCCGACATACTACATAATCTTTCTCCCCCTTTGACAACAATGGAAAAGGGAACTATCAGGATATCATTCTTCCTTGTATTTTCCGGTCATTGACAAAATTCTTTCTCCTCCTTTATCTTCATTGGATGCATCTCCTCCTTTAATACCACTTGTTATATTTTCTCAAGTCATAGTACTTGAGATGGAGTACTAAACCATCAACTGACACCAATTGAGCATCCAAATATGATATTATTTGTTAAAACACTCAATTGCAGAAGGATGTGTCAGCGAATACTACTCACGTGCCGGTCAAATTGCATCACCTCCTGTTTGATCCCAAATTTCTTTAGAATCAAATGTGATTGTACTATGAATACAACCAACCAAATGACAAGTAGATACCCATAACCATGAAATTCTCCTGGGTATTCTTACTGCAATTTCCATCATCTACAGTATAGGCAATCAGAACCTCACAAGTTCAAGCACGTCGGCTCTGTATCATAAGCACTTGAACTCCCCTTGAGTCATACATCTTAGGTCCTCATCTCCGGTCAGGTCTACTACCAAGACTCCAATTATTTCCATATACCGGTTGAACTGTGCATATGTGATCATCTGATGATCTTTAGCTCCATCATATCCATCACAACCTATGACATTATCCTGAATCTACACAATGCCATACAATGACAACACCATGCCATAAATTAAACCTGTTAGCCCAAAAATATGCATGCTTGCATGACTAACCACCAAGCTAACATATGTCATTCAGGTCTTCAGCAAGACCACCTGAGACATAACTTCACATTCCATGCTACTGGGGCTATTGCAATGATCTCTGACCTCATTGTCTTACATAACTTGCAAGTACCTATTAGCATTCATGTTGATAACATCCTGCACATACCGGTTTACTGTATCAGTCCATCATCACTACCAGAGCACCTTCCTATGACTCTTGACATTTTGTGTCACTTTGTATTTGATTCCAATTGTTATCTTGTCATATATTGACATAGCAGTAGTGATCCAATTTTCATTTGTAGATGTGTAGTCAAGAGAGCCTCTACACACACTTATCATCTCATTTTCTTCCTTCATACTGACAACACCTTGTTCTTCCAAGTGTCCTTCTTCACTGAGGGGGTGAATGATAAGTTCAGTGTATTACTCCCCCTAAGATCCTGCATCTCCTTTAAGCTTTAGGAGATATCACCTGTACATTGAATGCATAGTGTCGATCAATGGTCTTCTTCCTCCATACCTGCTTGTTCTCACTCTTCTTCCCATTTTTTAGTCTTGGGAGCAAGTCTTTCCTTCTTCTACTGACAGGTCCTTCCTTTTCCGGATTCTACATCACAATCAGAAGTAGTGATATAGTAGCACAAAACATCCATCCCAACTTCATGATTCAGGAATCTCTTAACATACCGATTTGGCCGTCTTCTTCTGTTCATGTTGTTGTGACTGGCAGCCGAAACCGGTGGACGTCTTGCTCCTGCATGGATATTTCTCCTTTGGTTCCATGTAGGTCTCTAACTTCCATATGCTCTGTATCCACCTTTTTGCAGAGAAAAGTTTTTATACTGGCCTCCATGTGTCTGTAACTTCCTCTTCCTGCATTCAAACTCCCTATGGCCAATTTCATTGCAGTTATGACAAATAATATTTTCATAACCGGGAGAGGGGACATGCATGTATCTACTCTTGGATACATTTTTCTTATATGCATGATGTAGATGAGATCCTATATTATTATTTCTAGATATCTTTCTACATTCTTCTGCCCTATGGCCATAGCCATTACATGCAAAACAATAGCCGGTAAAGGATGGCATATGACTTACAAATTTATTTTTCCATGCATGGGGAGATCTTACCGGTTTGGCATCTCCATTTCTACTTCTTCAAGGATGGATCTTGGGTTGTCCATTTTGTGTAGCTCTTCCATCCGATCTCTTCTTCTCCCACACTTTGTTTGTCTAGTGGGTGGTGGCATTCCTTTGTCCTTTGCCGGTAGGAGGTCTTCTTTGCTATCTTCTCATGTTACTGCTTCCAGTGAAGCTGTCTTATTCCATCTTCCCTTTTCCTTTGGGATTTGCATTTTTCCTCCTTCTTGTAGCACCGATCTTTATTCTTGTCTGCAAGTCTTCACTAGTTGTACTTAAGTCAACCTTCTTCTGGGGAGCATTTCTAATAGTGAAGGTATGTCCCTTGTTTTCTCCATTTGAGGAGACGAATAAAATGTTATTGTGGGGGACATTCTTGTTGGTGGAGAATTCACCGGCACCACTTCCTAAACCTTTAGTGTCCTTGGCATGCTTTTGCTTCTTCAACATCTTGTCCAAGGCATCACTACTGCTGTCAAACCAGATTCTTAACTTGAGCTCATCCTAACATTTCTCAAGGTTATTTCGGAGAACCTCCATTTCTCCAACCAGCTGCAGATGTTCTTTATCTTTAACTTCTAGCACAGATTCTATATCATTACACCGACACACCTTGGTGTCTTCTTCTTGAGTCTTCAACTCTGAGATGCATTTCTCAGATTCTTCAAGGCATTTTGTCAGCCGGTTTTGCTCCACTATAGAAGCATTCTTGAATAGCTTGTATTCCTTTCTTACTTTGTTGAGTTCTTCAAGTGCATTTACAAGCTCTCCTTCAATATCAACTTCTGCTTCATCTTCTTCTTCATCTTCACTATCAAATAGATCTTGATGGCTAGATCTATCTGCCTTTTCTTCTTCTTCTTCTTCTTCTTCTTCTTCTTCTTCTTCATTATCACTATCAAACACATTATATCGATGGGATCCCTTTGTCTTATCACTATCAGATGTGTGCACCTCATCTTCATATTCTTGTGCCATGAAGAGATGAGTTCCTTCTTCATCATTGCTACTACAACAATCTAATCTACCTCTATCATCCATGCATGTGTCTGCTGCCTTGTTCTTCTCACTCAAACTGATCCAGTGGTGCAGGGGTCATTTCCATAAATTTTCTTTAGTCTATCCCATAGACTCTTTGTCGATCTGCACTTATCCATCTGTGAGTAGACATCACCGGCGAGCCCACTGAATATAGCCTTCATGACTTCTTCATTACACATGCATCTTCTTTCATCTTCAGAGTCGGTGGGAGTAAAAACATTCCTAGGGACACCATTAACAACTGACATCCAAACATCAAACCCAAGAGAGGACAAATACACTTCGATTTTACAACTCCAAAGAAAATAGTTTGAGCCATCAAACACTGGAGTAGGGATTGACACTAAACAAACCATTGTGTCCTTAAGTCAGAATCTACCCAAGTGAGAGAAAGCTTGATAAACAGGGTACCTAGGCTCTGATACCAATTGTTAGACACAATACACCACTGAGAGGGGGGTGATTCAGTGGTTCTCAACTTTTCCCTTTAACTATCCCTATGAAGGTATACCCATTAACATATCTAGCTGAATGTAGACTTACTAGTTAGTGAGGAGACTAAACACAAATGCATTCACATAACGGGATATCACATAACACCAATATATATGAGGAAAACCCAAGAAGGGAAAAACCTTGATGAGCAATGCTGCTGGAGTCTATTGCTCCAATCCATCCTCACAGTGAATCTCTGTTATAATGTTTAGGGAACTAACCCAAGGAGCTACAAACCCTGACTTATTTATGGGCTATAACCCAAAGGAGCTACAACCCTAGATTTAGGGCACCAACCCCTAATTAATTTATGGGCTACAACCCAAAGGAGCTAAAACCCCTGCACCGAGATACAACTCAATGATCTCAAAGATAACTTCAAATACAAAATTAATAATTTTATTAAAAGTGAATCATGTAACCATCTCATATACCTCACTCTACCGATGAGACACCTTCTCTACTGCATCAGCTCACTCTTTTGCTGCTTTCAACTACTGTTGTATTGCTGGTAAACTCCACTAGTTCACCTCTACTCTTCTTCTGATCTATCGGATGTCCTCCTCATTGCACTGTTCTTCAGTCCTCTCAACTATCTTTTTGTAGGTACAAGCTTCTACTAATTATCTCTTCAGATGCACTCAAGCTTCTATATCGGTTAACCCTATGTTAAACCCTATCACCAGTTTAACCTTCACTCTCTCAGTCACTGTTATCCTTAGCTATTTTCTCTCTGACTGATCTAGCTCTCTCATGCAATACTCAAACACTTCACAACGCCTCTATCCTCTTTCATTCAGCAACACTTAACAATATCTTTGGCCTGCATATTTATAGCCTAGTTTATCCACCAAAGGCCTATTCAAATTCTAGGCGGTTAGGGTTTCCTCATCAACATCAAGGAAAACCAAATCCAATCAGATCTTATTCGATCTTATCGCCCAAACAACTATTTGATCATCACCACCATTGTCATGCCTTCTTGATCACACCTTCTATCTTTGGCAATCTTCTTTTTACCCTGTCGGTTGATCTCTTGGTAAAAAACCAAGATTGGTCTTGTGGTTTCCTTCATCTACCTCAATCTCCTCAATCATTCTGAGCTAGTTCTTCCAGACCTTGAGCCACAAACCTCTGCAATGGCTTTGCAACACATCCCATGATTTGTGGTTGTTTCATTAATGCCGACTAACCATTCCAATCAACCTTGTCGATGGAAACTTCACTGACCTCTGCATGCTTTCCACCTCAGCTCCACATGGCACCTTTTTCTACTGACTACCAGCTTGGACCTTTGTGTCGGTCTAGACAGGATCACAAACCAAATACACAACCGGTTCTTCTTTTTTGTCGGTTTACTAATCCTGCTGGTATCTCACACTTTAGCGGTTAACTCCTCATGTTTGCACTTTGCTGAACTAGAAGTGGAACTCCTAAACCGGTCATCAGACATGTCTATCCAAAGCATGCACATCTTCATTAGATGGGATTCTTCTGCATCTCCACCTTGTTTGTATTACTGGTGGATATGCATACTGGTAAACGCTCTTGATGATACTATGTCATCAACCTTCACCAAACTCCATCTTCAATCCAACCTTTCTCCTTTGATTGCATCTTCTCAGGCTTGCCTTCTCCCTGATCAACTCAGAAAATATCTCAATCAATTTGTCAAAGTGACAAACCTATCACTCTTCATTTACACCAACATCCCAATCATGCCTTCTCTATCGGTCTAGTCCATAACCTTGATTTCATGCACTTGAGGCATCCCTTTTGTTTCACCGGTAGATTTGGTGTGAGCCTTTAAACACTTGCCTTTACCTCTTCTTCCTTATCTCATAGAACTATAATGCAGATTATAAATAATAGGAGATAAGCTCCACTTATCGGTGGAATGACACCTTGTCATCTGCATCCTGAAATGTACTCATGTGGCTTCCCTGTTTGTGTAGCATATCTTCAAACATGCACATGTGATTCGGTGTTGGCATATTCATTGTTAGTCATATTCTCTACATGGTAACTACATCTTCTTCTGGTGGGAGTCCTACTATTTTGCAAACCCACAGCATATGAGTGTCCTATTCATTCTTCTCCTCCAGTGTTGATATGATTTAGGTAACATTCTGCCTCTTCATCACAAACAACATCTCAAGAACCTTGCTCATCCTGCTTGTTCACTAGTCATAATCTTTCCAGTTGACAACCACTCACTTGGTTGATTTGTATTCTTCATGTCAACACAAAAAATACTAGTTGATATCCTTTCTTGACCAATGATACACTGTATTGGTAACCTATCCATCTCATCCACACAAGTTAGGCACTAACTTGTGTACTCGTGACTCAAGTGGTCATTCTTCTGAATGACATTCTCTTCCTTACCTTACCCATGTTCTGCAACACAAGGTGATATCAAGGATATCTCATTTTGTACTCCTGCATGATAGTGTTCCACAAACATCTCTTCTACCAGTAGTCATCCCATACCAGTTGACATCAATGACAACACAATGCCAACAATAGTCTTAGGGTGAAACCGGCAGATGGAAACCATTATCATTTTTCGCATGAGTGTTTCCATCAATGCCAAAGGTGGAGATTGTTTGAAATTGACACTCATTTGATTGGTTTCATATGTTGTCATTGATGGCAACATGTTTCAACTTCATTATTTGGTTTGGTTCTTCACCGACAGACACTTCACCAACACTGATAGGTATCATCACTGGTAGGGTACCAACATTGGAGGCCGACATCATTGGGAGATCCAAAAATTGACAATTCATTTTGTTATTTATGTATATATATAATGAGCTGATATGTATAATAATTTTGTAATATCTATGCAAGCTAACATGAGTCATGAAGGATTGTAAGGATATATAGGTCAGTTGTTAGATCATTTTGAAATATATATGTGCAATGGTGGGAAAATGGTGAATGATAGATCAAGAGGAAAACTACCCTTTCCCTTGAAGAGAGATGAGAGTCTCACTATTGATTACCCTTCAAACACTTTTCACCATGTTACATTTGGAAGAGGAGAGGATAATTCACTAGATTGAATCTCTCCACATGAGGATGGTAGATTGAATTCTAAATGAATTGGGAATGATAAGTTGATCCCCTCTTCCTTGTTTGAAATGGAAAGAAATTGATTGAATTATGTAATCCAAAAGTGACAAAGAACTTATCATAACTTGAGATCAAAATAGGGGATGAAACTGTGCACCTAGATCTGACAGTACTATATCGAGACGAAGTCGCCCTGTGAATTTGAAGAAAAGTTACCTAGACTGTGGCGGGAATGTACACAGTCCTCCGAAAAATCCATGAAACGAAAAGGTCTTTTTGCCTCTGCAAATGGAGACCGAATTTGAAAGTACAGTTGCGCACCTACAACCTACATATAGAAAAGAGAGGAAAATGGGTTGGGATTGGGTATTTGCCTTTAGGTCAAACCCTAGTTTTGGAATTAACCAAGTAAGGAAAGAAAATACTTGCAAGTAGATGTTAATGGAAGATTGAATCGTAAATCACCTCAAGGGAGGTTGTGATAGCAATTTTGATAGGAGTGCTTGTGTGGAAATGAATGTTGAAATCAATCTTCTCTTCAATGGTTGAATCCTTGACTTGAATGCAACACCTAGCCTTGAAGGGAGATTTGAGAATGCTCAATGTTGGAAAAGAATGCTTGAAGACTTTTGAATGCTTGATCCCTTGTGCAACTTGAATCTATCCAACTTTGAACTATCCCCACATATGGAAATTAGAGGATGAATGCCCCTTAAATACATGTTAGTGGATTTTATTTTCATCATGGGCTGAGATCGGGGGAGCTTCCCGCCCGATGCACAACCAACAATGCAACCCTAGGAAGGGTCTTGCCCCAAAATAGGGTAGGGATAGGGGCACCATGCCCCTATCATGGGAGGACAAGGGCACCACACCCCTATCCAAGGGGGGACAATGGTGCCACGCCCATATCCTACCCCTTTCTATAGGGCAGAGTATGGATGGGGTGATGTAGAGGCCAAGGAAGAAGCTATTTCTGAGGGCTAAGCAATCTTCAGTCGCCGATCAGGCTAGAGGATTCGAACTCATGTGCCTGAGGACCCTAATGCAGTAAAAAATTGCTAGGGTCACAATTTTATGACACTACATTTAGCACCCACTTTAGTGGGAGTATGACCGTATGCCAATACTGTTGGTAAAGTACAAGGAAACAAGATTGAAATAATTTTACCACATCAAGGAGGCAAGATGCACCAAGTCCCCAGTGGACTTAGGATCTTACGACTTCGATTGAAAAAGTAAAAGGGAAGATCAAGAAGGGGAGAACCATGACTACAAGTAGCAAAGTTCCCTTCACTATGAGTCATGAAAGCAAGGATACCAAAGATTACAAAGAAAAACAAGGTTCACTAAGTAATTCTAAGTATCCAAGAAGGAAAATATGAGCAGAGTGTATGCCCCCACGTTAAAGTGTTCATGCGTGGCTTATTGGGAGCAATTTCTTTAAGGTAGGATACACCCATGAGAGGGAGAAGAAAGGGAGCACGTTATCACAAGGATTTATCCCCCAATCAAGGATTAAACCCAAGGATAATGAACACAAAACACGAGGTAGTGTCACTTTCCCCGGGGTCGATATGTTGTATGATAACTCTTGTATATCATGTATGTATATGCATTTAATAATCATCATTCCTGAAAGAAGGACACTACCCTGGAATAAAGGGAGGAGAGAATGTCTTTTGAATCAACATGAAAAAGACTAAGAAAAGATCTCAATGCTTTGCGTCGTCTCCAAGTAGACATTAAGGGAACAATAGAAGAAAAGGGATACATAAAGAAGAATGGTTACAAAAGAGAAAGAAATGAGAGGGGGAAAGATTTGCAGTGCTAATATTTCTAATCTAGCACAACATCCGCCTCTCAATCTTGTTGATCACTATTTCATAAAGGTGAGCAACACGGCAGAGGAGTGACATCGAGCACAACAGATGGAGCTATCACAATATCTAAACAAGGACTATGCTTTGTTCAATTCTAGGAGCTAGGATTAAGGTTTTTGAAAACTCATCTGATAAATGCTTGTCCATGTCAACATACACATACTCACTATTAGAAGCATTAGGAGTTGTATTGCTATTATGACTAACATTTTCACCCATTTCTTCATCAAAGTTTAGAGAAAGAGGAGCAAGAAAACAAATAGAAGTAAAACCATCACATGTTTTATGCAACTTATGCTTTGGAGATGTAGGTTGAACATCTTGCTTAGGAGAAAAAGGAATCATATCAACTGTTGGAGTCCGAGGAGATTGAATATTTTGAGGGATAGCTTCATGAGCTTGAACACGACATCTTCATCGACGTTCTCTCGCACAACAATTTCGTCGAGTCTTAGTGCAAGGCTGAGAAGGAGGAGGAACACTTGAAAAAGGAATATTCATCTCCTTGATAGTGGAAGGTTTAGGTTGAGGTCTTTTTGGTTGAACAATAGGAGAAGCATGCCTCTTCTCTCGGTAAGAGGGGGGATGGTAAGAGGGGGGAAGTGGAACTGCACCATAGAAAGGAGGAATATTAGGTGTAGGAAGGAGACTAGGTCCATCATGAGGAGGAGGCATAGGTCTAACCTTAAGAAGAATACTGTTGTTCTCCTTAAGAGAAGGTAAAGTCACATCCATAGGAATAGGTGGACAATATTCCTTAGGAGGAAGATTAGTTCTATCCGTGAGGGGAAGAACCTTATCTTGAAGAATAATAGGAATGTCAAGTGTTGGGGATCTAGGTTGACTTGAGGATAAGATCATACCTTTCTTCCATTTTTGGTAAGATTGAAAAAGAGCATCGCTCCTTGATGGAAGAGATTAAAATTGCTTAGGTCAAAATAAATCAATAGGAACACCAGGGCTTCTTTCAGATGGATGAAATAAGCTACAGTTCACGATTATGATTTCTCCATTGTGAGGAAATTTTAGAAACTTTTGGATTGGAGAAGCAATAGCCTTCATGGAAGATAACCAAGAATAGCCCAACTTCACACGGAATTTCTCAGAAGATAGTATGATAACAAAGTCAACATCCATGGATTTAGCATGAAATTACACAGGAAGAGTGATAGAGCCAATGGTAGGACAAGAGAAGCCATCGCATAACTTCACAACCACATTAGAAGCCTCATATAGTGGTTTATGCAATCGTACAGTGAAAAGATACTCCTCAGTTATGACATTAACCATGCAAAAGGGATCAATAAGAGCACCACGGCAAGGAATATCCTTAACCTTTGCAACTATGTATAAAGGACCATCGGGTGCTCTAATGGTCTCACTAGGGTCAAATGTAATACAAGGATCCTTAGGCAAATCTTGTGTTTCTACCATATTAACCAAGTTTGGAGCCATAGAAGTGAATTCTTCGAAAGAGAGAGAATTAGGCACAATCTCAATAACATTAGAGGTATGAGAAGGCAAGGGATCAGTGAAAATATTAAGATTTTTATTAGGAGGAGCTATTGATTTATTCACTTTATCATTCACATCTGTCATAGATATAGTATTATTATCAATCAAGTCTTGAATCTTATTCTTCAATGCAAAACATTTCTCATTATCATGACCAGGTTGACGATGAAATTGGAAAAAAGAATTTTTATCAAAATAAGTGGATGCAAGTTTACAAGGATCAATTTGTTTTATAGGAGGAAGTTTGACAACATTTCTATGCAACAACCGAGATGTAATACTATGCAAATATTCATTCAAAGGAGTGAACTGTCTTTCTCTTTGGAATTTTTTTGAAATAGAAGGAACACGTATTGTAGCATTCACATTGTTATTGTTGATTGGATAATTGAACTTGATGAAACTTTTTGTTGGTTTGAACTTTGCAAATGGTTGTTGAACACTCTCCCCCTTATCACTCGGAGCCATAGGAGTGGATTGCTCCATTTGACTCACAACCAGTTGATAATTGTGGAGTGTTACACACAACTGTGGAAAGGAAGTAAACTTAGACAAAAGAAGTTTTTCCCTAATATCTTTTTGTAAATTAGAAATGAAAATTATTTGAATATCATTATCAGGTACATGAAAATAAATTTGAGCACACAAATGATTATATCTAGCAATGAAATCAATCACTTTTTCTTTAACACCTTATTTACAATGCATTAAATCAGTCAAAGTGATTTTAGAGCCAATGTTGTTTTGAAATTATTGGATGAAAGCATTTGCTAGTTGTTGAAAGGAAGTGATAGAATAAGAAGACAAAGAGAAATACCATTGTAAAGCCTTATCTCTTAGTGTTCTTGTAAACAATTTTGCAAGCAATCTTTGATCATAAGCAAAATCAATACACAAGGTTTGAAATATTTTGACATGCGTAAGAGGATCACCTTTTCCATTATAGAGTTCCAATTGAGGGATCTCCACATGTTTAGGTGGCACGACATTAACAATATCAAGAGAAAGTGGGCTCGCAACATCAAAGGTGGGCACACTAAACTTGGATTGAGTCATAAAAGCAATTTGTTGTTAAGGAATACACTGTTTGAGCTAGATTGTTAATTTTTGCTTCGGTAGAAGAATTGATGTTAGACATAGGTGATTGAGAAGGTGGTGTGATGTTATTGAAAGAAGGCATGGACCGAGAATAAGGTGGTGGGACATTATGGTAAGTAGGCATGGGTGATGATTGGGTAGGAAAATGGACACTCAAAGGAGGACTAAATTTCTTGAAGGAATTGCCCCCTTGTGTCACACTGATTGGTTGAAGAATAATAGGAATATTCATGGAAGACATATGTAACAATGTACAATTAAATGAAGAAGAGGGATTGCCCCTATGACCCATGGTTGTAGGAATGACATTTTGAGTTGAAGTAGCCATGATATTGGATGTGAAAGTAGGAATACTAGTCATAGGAGTAGTCAAAGGAATTGAAGAATTGACTTGTATTGAAGGTTGTGAATAACCTAGGGTTTTAGCACAACTCTAGATTAGCATGACATTAGAATCAACAATATGTGCAATACCATGTAATATATCAATTCCATTCTTATCACTTTGAATCATGTGCTTAAGACCTTCATTTAATGGAATAGCTTCACTATTAGGGTATTCTTGGGACATCCATTGTTGAAAGTTATCAAATTGATTGTCCAATGTGGAAAGTTGATCTAAAGAAACCCCAGTTAAAGCTTCTTCTTCATCATGGGATTCATCAATGGGGTGAATAGGCCCATGATTAGGATAAGGAGAATTAGCATGCTCCTCATTAAAGAAGTCACCCAGATTAGGCTCCATCTCCTCGGTCATTAAACCTTGGGAAGCCTTAATTCTAATGCTTCATCTAATGGGGATAGGATAGGTAGGACTAATAGTTGTAAAACTTGCACTAGAGGGAAAATTTGAATTTTGAATTGTGGAACAAAGCTTACAAAATTGAGTAATGCAAAATTTAAGAAAATAATGATTACACAATTTGAACTTTGTTGGAAGAATGGGATGGCACAATTTCCAAAAATGAAAGGAAATTGGAATTTTAAAATTAGAGCCAAGGGAAGACCACTTAATTTTGAAATCACAATTTTTAAAATCGGGGCAAACTATAATTAACCTCTTAATTTTAAAAAAAATCTTGAAAGTTGAAATGTTGAATTTTGAAGGTATTTCTGATTCTAGAGGGATCAAAAATCGATAAAATCAGCGAATCTTCTAGATTTTGGCTAGTAAATACAATCATAATAGTCTCCCGAAATTTCAAGAAAAAAGCCAAGGACCATGGTAGGAACGCACATGGTCCAACCAACTTTTTTCAAAATTTTTAGGGATGGATATTATGATGATTTTAAAGCTAACCCCAACAAATTGGTGAATTTTACGATCTTTAGATGGGCGAAATGAAGGCTCAAATGTGAAAATAGGACCCTATTAGGCTTTTGAAGAAAAAGAGGAATTGAATTGCAATTTTGAAAAAGGTCAAACCTAATGGATAGGGAAACCTTGGAAAATGTTTAGAAATCTGAATTGATTTAAACTTAGCACAAAATCCATTTAAATTTGAAAATTAGCATTTTATGACCTAACCACTTAATTTTAAAATTTAAATTTTGGGAAAATGAGGGGAAATTGAAAATTTGAATTGTAGGATTGAAGACAAATCTGAGAACAATCCCAAATCTGAAAATTAAATGGAAATCCAATTTTTGCACAAGTTCATTATGATTTTTAAAAATTAGGGTTTTAACAAGTAACCTCTTAATTTTGTAAATTTGATTTGCAAATTGAACAAGACAAGGAGGAAATTGAATTTGACAAACAAAACAATTTTCACATCTAAGACAACCACAAACAATTTTTACAAATTACAAGTTCAATTTTTAATTAAAAACTAGGGTTTGTAATTATTTAACCACTAAGTTTGCATAAATTTGAAACTTGTAAATGAAAATATGCAATTTTGTTTAAAGAAAAGAATGCAAGATGTCGGGTTCACCAAAATGTAATGGTGGGAAAATGGTGTATGATAGAGCAAAGGGAAAACTACCCTTTCCCTCGAAGAGAGATGAGAGTCTCACTATTGATTACCCTTCAAACACTTTTCACCATGTTATATTAGGAAGAGGAGAGGATAATTCAATAGATTCAATCTCTCCACACGAAGATGGTAGATTGAATTCTAAATGAATTGGGAATGATAAGTTGATCCCCTCTTCCTTGTTTGAAATGGGAAGAAATTGATTAAATTATGTAATGCAAAAGTGATAAAGAATTTATTATAACTTGAAATCAGAATAAGGGATGAAACTATGCACCTGGATCTGCTAGTAATATGTTGAGATGAAGTTGCCCTATGAATTTGAGTAAAAGTTGCCCAGATCATGGTGGGAATGTACACGGTCCTCCAAAAAACCCGCGAAACAAAAAGGGTTTTTCTGCCTCTGCAAATGGAGCCCGAATCTCGAAGTACAACTGTGCACCTACAACCTACACACATAAAAAAGAGGAAAATGAGTTGGGATTGGGGGTTTTCCTTTAGATGAAACCCCATTTTTGGAATTAACCAAGTAATGAAAGAAAGTACTTGCAAGTAGATGTAAATGAAAGATTGAATCGTAAATTACCTCAAGGGAGGTTGTGATAGCAATGTTGATAGAAGTGCTTGTGTGGAATTGAATGTTGAAATCAATCTCCTCTTCAATGGTTGAATCCTTGACTTGAATGCAACACCTAGCCTTGCAGGGAGACTTGAGAATGCTCAATGTTGGAAAAGAATGCTTGAAGACTCTTGAATGCTTGATCCCTTGTGCAACTTGAATCTATCCAACTTTGACCTATCCCCACTTATGAAAATGAGAGGATGAATTCCCCTTAAATACATGTTAGTGGATTTGATTTTCATCATGAGCTGACATTGGGGTAGTTTCCCACCCAATGCACAACCAATAATGCAACCCTAGGAAGGGTCCTGCCCCAAAATAGGGCAAGGACAGGGGCGCCACGCCCCTGTCCTGGGAGGACAAGGGTTCCACACCCCTGTCCAAGGGGGAACAGTGGCACCAAACCACTATCCTACCCCTTTCTCCAGGGCAGAGTGCAGATGGGGTGATGTAGAGGCCAAGGAAGAAGTTGTTTCTGAGGGCTGAGCAATCTCCGGTCCCCGATCAAGATAGAGGATTTGAAATCGCATGTGTGAGGACCTTAATGCAGTAAACAATTGCTAGGGTCGCAATTTTATGACACTACAATATGATATAATGATTTTGTAATAAGGATGTTGTGTGATTAGATCAGTAATGCGAAGGTTATTCCGGTAAGGGTTTAGGGTTACAAAATTGAAACAATTAGAGCTTGAACCAAAACTCTATCAGGCATAGAAGATGCATTAGATGAGTTCAGTTTTATGTTTTCTTATTCAAAGTGACTATAGTCAGTGAGACTCCTTTGTGTTGATCAGTAAGCCTTCCTACATGTGGAGGCCCCCATATTATGTAATATCTTTTCATATGGCCAGTGGATTGATATTGTGGGTTGCAAATCCCATTGTGGTTTTTCCTCTTTGAGGTTTTCCACGTATGAATTCTTTGTGTTATGGTATTGATTTATGTTATTGGTTCATTGATTGCATTACTTCTTTCAATTGTATATGTATTAGTTTACCAATGGGTGAATGCATGTTTTAATAAGGTTAAAAGTGAACCTTTTGGCAGAACACTGATTCACCTCCCCAACCCCCCCTCTCAGTGTTCTTGGATTCCAACAGTGAGGGGATACAATTTTATCTCGGTGTAACTTCTGAAGAGTAAAGTCACCATAGAAAAGTTTCCCTAGGGATGTTTCTAGTTAGCTTGAAAGGCCCTAGGATAATTTTACAAAAAAATAGAGAGGGCTTTCTTTGCCACGAGCGACTTATCAAGGATAAAGGCTAGGTCCCGGGATAAGAATATAAGGTTGTGGATAGAGAAGACATTATCCCATGGTGGTTAGCGAAGCACCTCTTGTGGTCTTGGGATAAGGAAGCAAGATGGAGCAAAGCAAAAGTTATCCCAAAGGAATAGAGGGCGTATACGGAGCAGTACTTTGGGTTTCAGTCAGAATATGCATATAGATACTTCATCTCTAGGATAAGAGGATTAGTAAATAAGCATTAAAATCCCTATCGCAAAGGCTTGTGAAGGTAAAAGGAAAGAGGCTTGGGATAAAAGTCAGAAGGAAATACAATTGAAGTCTTACCCCGGGGACTGGGAAGTCCATCCTACAATGCTCTAGGATAAAAATGGCAAAGGAAGACGAAGTGAAAAGCTTATCCTGAGGTGAGCCGATGGTGGGGCCGCTGACGGTGGGGTCGTTGATAGTAGTGAAATGGTGATTGGCTAGTGGTGAGCTGGAGGCACCGCATCAGAGCTTTGATGTGTCCACTTGCCATGAGAGATGGTCAATGTCAGATTGACTGATTTGAATAGTGCGATACGCCAGCGATATAAAGATCAATGGTGCAGATTCAATTTTTTGCAGACTTGTTAACAGAGGTTTTTCCTTATCCCATGCATTCTCTAGAGATAAGGAAAATAATAAAGGATAAAAAATGATTGAGGTAGATGTTGAGGTGACCTATCCCGTGGTAATAAGGGTGATGGCGTCTGAGATGGAACTAGTATTGATGAGAGTCAAAAAGAAATGGTTGAAGGGCTTGATGAGATCAAAGGATTTCCTATCAAAGGGATTTCACCATCTTGTGTGTTCTAGAGGGTCACCGACCGAGAAATAAAGGACACAATGCATTGTCTCAAGGTAGTTACTTCTGAGTTGTCCTAGGGTTCATGATCCTAGGTCTTTGTGGTTCTTCTTGTAGCTATTTGCATTGATGGTGGCATGCAGAATTGGAGATTGAGCACTTCACTATATTTTGGGTCCCATGCAATGAATGTGTCACAGGTGTACTTTCTTGGCCCAAGGCTTGTTTTTGCTCCCTTGTGTTATAAAAGGGAATTCAGGGCCAAGAAGAGGGATCTAAATTTTGAATTGATACACTAGAAAGGATTTTAGAAGCAATTCAATTACAATAGGTCTTCTGTAGGTTTAGTGAGTTGAACAGTATCATGAATGTATCAATATTTTTTGAAAATCAATGAGATCATTCTTATTTTGCTCATATCTCTTATTTTGTTAATGACATTTGGAGTTTGTCTTCTCTAATGGGGAATGTGTGTTCTTTGATGGGTTCCATTTCAAGTTAAATGAATTAAATTATATCTTGAATACTGCAATATTCTAAGAGAGTGTGAGGATTTTATGAATGCATTCTCAATCTAAGAATTTTAAGCAAGTCTTGAATGTTTAGTATTGCATCTTAATGCTGATACTATGGTGTTGTTTGTCATTAGGTATGCTATTTGACTATGTATTCCCTTTGATAGGAATTGGTCATATATCTTTCAAGTTTGTGGATCATCCTTCTATTCTTATTTCACCTTTTATATTTCAGCTTTTAGTTATTCTGTATTAGGAGTAGAAATAGATTAGAGCCATCTTTCAATGCAAGCAAAGTGATAAGAACTAAGGTTCAAGATAGAATCAATAGTATATTATGCATTTCCTTAATATATTTCCATTGAAAGAATCTACTATATTGTGCATTGTTGGTTAGCATAGAGCCAAATTATTGACAACATTGCAATAGGGAAACCCACCTAGGTTTTGCAAAGCCTGAAGTGTAGAAGATTGCAGCTTATGCTGAATCTTGTTCATTGGCCAAGTCCAATCCCAAAGTCTGATCATGAGTTAGTGGCTATTTCTCTAGGATTTAGGATCTGTTGATTTGGGAACCAACACACCAATGATCTAGATCTATATATTTAAAATAATAATCAAACATGCATACATACGCATGTGATAATAAGTTACATATAATCAAACACATCAAACTTATATTTAAATTATATAATCAAATGTACAAATATGATCAAACAAAAACTGTACATATATATAAAGTGTACATAATCTAACATGTGCATGATCATATATAATTTGAATACAAATGCATGATATATAATCTGATCAAACACAAACTGTATAAAGTATAATCTAATATACATGCATGATATATAATCTAATCAAACACAAACTGTATAAAGTATAATCTAAAATACATGCATGAAATAAATAATCTGATTAAACACAAACTATATAAAGTATAATCTAACATGTGCATGAATATATAATATGAAAGTCTGAAATGTACATATAAAAAGATAAACAAATGAGATATAAAGTGGCAAATTAAAATGCATCACGTCGGCCACGAACAGAGCGACCCTCTGAGGGAGACTCCTGGTGAGAGTCTGGATGTCCAATAGACCTCTACAAAAGTAGAACTTATTTAAATATTAAATATATATCTACATATACATATACATATTATTTAAATAATCAAATCTGACTAGTTTTAAATTAAAATATAAATTGTAACACACATGTACATGTATATACAAAATCCATAACTAACCTGTCCACTACCAGCTGTAGCATCAAAAGAATCTCTCCTACGCACATGCTCAGAGCTCAAGATAGGAGTGACATGAGCTAACTATTGTACATACATGTGTATTTTAGGATTAGTTTGAACAGCAAATGATACTTAACTTCTATTATTTATTAAATGATATAAAAATTGTACATTACAACATACATCTTTTAAAAATTTATGTACATACATACCTATGTATCAGGAGTAGGTTGTATAGTGTGATCATGTCTTGTGATCATATCAACCACATCAATCGTGCCTACATATCTCTCTCTAGCTGTACGTATGACTAAGGAGTGGAAGGGGCTAACTAGATGACTAGGAATCGAGGATGAAGTGTTCGACTCTAGTAGCATATCCATAAACCTAATCTGGCTCAAACCTCATAGATGATCCTCAAATGAATCCAAGCCCCCATTTGTGATATGGACCCGATCATCTCATATCTCCTCCTCTACAGCAACAAAGTGATCTGTAGGTAGGTCAGTGCCCGAAGCATGCATAGAGTGATGAGAATGTTGTAACTATCTCGGGGTATGTGATGATGTGGTAGCCTGTGCATCTCTAATAATCTCCTCTCTAATAACAGCCAATGGTATCCCAAGTCAAGATGAAATAAAATGGTAAGAATGTAGCAAATCCTTGGATAAATACTACATCTGTACATGTCTACCACCTCCTACTATAGCCGCTATCTCATCTAGCGAGGGGATGCTAGTAGTAATATACTGATCTAAATCTGAAGCCACCCCATGACTAGAAGACGCATCTGTGGATGATCTGGAATGTGGTCGACTCATCATATATCTTCCTAGCCTATCAAATGATATGGTGGCTATTGTTGATGCAATCTCTCCAATCCTATCAATTGTTTTTCTCTGAGAAGCAATCACAACATGATCCACTATGGGAGCGAGGGGTGGGACTGTCATCGAAAATCTCTTGCCAACAAGGTCCTTGTGTCAAGGCAAATCTTTATCACGACTACGGTATGCATCTTTGTCAACAATCCTACCCCTCCCCTGTCCATAATATGCTGGAATATCAAGTTACTTGGGTTTCAATCCATAATGAACCTTAGCATAGACCTGTTGTGTAAAGTATAATGGAATCTAGTCATTATTAGGATAACGACCATGGGTAAATCAATGATGCAACCCATGGATCAGTACATCTTGTAACCTGATATCCTCTCACCTTACTCTTCTCCTGATAATATCGAAAACATCTCTCCTTGATGGTCTCCTTTGAGACCACCCTCACCATATCAACAAAAGAATGATGACCCCTCACCTCACTCCTCAACTGTTTATAGATATCGGCTATAATCTCTGGTGAAAATGAGGTGTGACTAACTAGACGGTCCCTTAATGTTTCCAAACTACGAAAAATGGATTGGCATGTACTCTTGTACACCCCATCTGTCTGTGGGTCATATAATATAACTCTCAATCTCTATAACTCACGGTCACTATAATGAAAGATGGTACTAATATTAGGAAACTAGGGATCATGTTGTGGAGGATCTACATGATGTGGATCCTGATCAGGAGCTCATGGAGGTGGATCTTGATCAGGTACTTCATGGGAAATCTCCTGGGATGCTATCTATCTAGGTAGATCATAAAGTTACAATTTACGTAAGCACACACACATGCATTAAATTCAAATAAGTTAAATTCTAGAGAGAGAGAGAGAGATCATTAATCTTGAGCTCTTTAAATTAAAATGTACACATGAAGTTCTTGCATGATTCAAATTTAAATAAATTATTTTAAAGAGCGAGAGGGAGATCATTAAAAATTAAATATATTTATCTATATATCACATACATACATTTTAAATTATTAGAACATTAATGTGAGAGAGAGAGAGATCATTCTCATGACAGAGAGAGAGACATCATTAATTTCAGAGAGAGAGAGATCATTAAAGATATATACATGTACTAAATTAAAACATAATTTAAAAAAATTAAAACACATGTTGAGAAAATTAAGGGAAGAGAGATCGAAAGACTAAATCACAATGTAATATATATGTGGTCAAATTGGGTCCTAAGGGGTACATTATAAACATTAGGATGTTATAAGGGGTCATAAGTGGTCATAAGGGGTCACACATGTGTTATAACACATGCGTGACCCCTTAGGACCACATATGACCCCTTAGCACACTTTGTGATGGACTAAGGAGTATGTTGTACACACTACCTAGGATGTTATAAGTGGTCCATCATATGTGGCCCTAAGGGGTCATGCATGTGTTAGAAAATATGTGTCACCCCTTATGACCACATATGACCCCTTAGGACACTATGTGATCTTAAGGGGTATGTCGTCCACACTAGGATGTTATAAGGGGTCATATGTGGTCGTAAGGGGTCACACATGTGTTAGAACACATGCATGACCTCTTAGGACCACATATGACCCCTTAGGACACTATGTGATCTTAAGGGGTATGTCGTAGACACTAGGATATTATAAGGGGTCATATGTGGTCCTAAGGGGTCATGCATGTGTTAGAACACATGAGTGACCCCTTATGACCACATATGACCCCTTAGAACACTATGTGATCTTAAGGGGTATGTCGAACACACTAGGATGTTATAAGAGCTCATATGTGGTTGTAAGGGTTCACACATGTGTTAGAAAACATGTGTGACCCATTAGGACAACATCTGACCCCTTAGAACACTATCTAATCTTAATGGGTATGTCGTACACATTAGGATGTTATAAGGGGTCATATGTGGTCCTAAGGGGTCACCCATGTGTTATCTGATCTTAAGGGGTATGTTGTACACATTAGGATGTTATAAGGGGTCATATGTGGTCCTAAGGGGTCACCCATGTGTTAGAACACATGGGTGACCCCTTATGACCACATATGACACCTTAGGACACTATGTGATCCTAAGGGGTATGTTGTACACACTAGGATGTTATAAGGGGTCATATGTGCTCGTAAGGGGTCACACATGTGTTAGAACACATGCATGACCACTTAGGACCACATATGACCCCTTAGGAAACTATGTGATCCTAATGGGTATGTTGTATACAATTGGATGTTATAAGGGATCATATGTGGTCCAAAGGGGTCACACATGTGTTAACACATGAGTGAGCCCTTAGGACCACATATGACCCCTAAGGACACTATGTGATGGACTAAGGGGTATGACGTACACACTAGGATTTTATAAGGGGCCATATATGGTCCTAAGGGGTCAGGCATGTGTTAGAACACATGTGTGACCCCTTAGGACCATATATGACCCCTTAGGACACTATGTGATCTTAAGGGGTATGTCCTACACACTAGGATGTTATAAGGGGTCTTATGTGGTCCTAAGGGGTCACACATGTGTTAGAACACATGCGTGACCCCTTATGACCACATATGACCTCTTAGGACACTATATGATCTTAAGGGGTATGTCGTACACACTAGGATGTTATAAGGGGTCATATGTGGTCGTAAAAGGTGACGCATGTGTTCAAACACATGCGTGACCCCTTACGACCACATATGACCCCTTAGGACACTATGTGTTCTTAAGGGGTATGTCGTACACACTAGGATGTTATAAGGGATCATATGTGGTCCTAAGGGGTCACACATGTGTTAGAACACATGCGTGGCCCCTTATGACTACATATGACCCCTTAGGATAGTATGTAATCCGAAGGGGTATGTTGTGCACACTAGGATGTTATAAGGGGTCATATGTAGTCAAAATGGGTCACACATGTGTTAGAACACGTGTGACCCCTTAAGACACTATGTAATCCTAAGGGGTATGTTGTATACACTAGGATGTTATAAGGTTTCATATGTGGTCCTCAGGTATGTGGTCCTAAGGGGCTGCGCACGTGTTAACACATGTGTGACCCCTTAGGACACTATGTGATGGACTAAGGGGTATGTAGTATACACTAGGATTTTATAAGGGGTTATATGTGGTTCTAAGGGGTCACACATGTGTTAGAACATATGTGTGACCCTTTAGGACCACATGTCACTCCTTAGGACACTATGTGATCTTAAGGGGTATGTCGTACATACTAGGATGTTATAAGGGGTCATTTGTGGTCCTAAGGGGTCACACATGCATGACCCCTTATTACCACATATGACCCCTTAGGACACTATGTGATCTTTAGGGGTATGTCGTACACACTAGGATGTTATAAGGGATCATATGTAGTATTAAAGGGTCACACGTGTTAGAACACATACATGACCCCTTAAGACACTATGTGATCATAAGGGGTATGTTGTACACACTAGGATATTATAACATGTCATATGTGGTCGTAAGGGGTGACACATGTGTTAGAACACATGCATGACCCCTTATGACCACATATGACCCCATAGGACACTATCTGATCCTAAAGGGTATTTTGTATACATTAGGATATTATAAGGGATCATATGTGGTCCTAAGGGGTCACACACGTGTTAACACATGCATGACCCCTTAGGACCACATATTGTAATACCCTAAAAATGATCATCTAAACCATGGGCCCCTAATCTCGACTATATCACCAAGGTCTTAATTAATTCTTAAATTATTAATGTCGCATGGAAAATTAATCTTTTCAGTCATATAAATCATCACAATATTTTTAATCAATTATCATATTTATTTAATTAAATATCCTAACATATTTAATTGATAAATCAATTTGCCATTAAATCATAAAAAAAAAAAAAATTTGGAAAAAGGAAAATAAATTTTAAACAAGGAATTGAATGGAGAAAAGAAATCAACTTGAGATATTTTGAAAATAATAAATTGAGAAATCTCATCAAAGCAATTAAATCAATTAAATCTTAAAATTGAATAAAAATATGGAATAAATTAGTTTTTTTGATTTTATCTCAATTTTAGCTCAATCTTATCTCCTTCAAATCTGAAGAAAGCAGCCAATCACATCAAATCACCTGGATCGTGCTTCCTTTTGGAGAATCCTGACCGCTCATCATCAATCAATCTCGATCGTCACTTTATCTTTGGATTTTCTATCAATTCAAGCTCTCATCTCTCAATCAAAGGGACCAGAGATTTTATTGTTATCATGCTAGTTTTTGTCTAGAATCATTAAGAATATTGCACATTGAGAATATTGCATCCTATCTTAATCATATTAGCTTAATATTGCATCCATTTGCTTAATCATGCATCCATCTAGATTAATTTGTTTAATCTTGCATTCATATAGATTAAATCCTTCATCTTGGTGTAGTCTAGTCACTGGTATTGCTCAGACAAATCTGAGAGCAAATCTATACTCACATATTTTAGGAGGTAATAGGTCGATTTGTTATGGTTTTATATTTATTAATTTTGAGCTCACCATGCATGCAATGATCTATTGAGTGTTTGTGTTCCAAATACAGATCTAAATTTCACACACATTTTTGTCGCCCACCGTGGGGCCAAAAACTCAATTTCTCGGTCTCGCAGATCATCAAGTTTTTATTTTTCAAATTTTGTCCGTACATTCTCTACCAAATCTTGTATGACATGATATACATTGTAGTATGACATTATGTCTTTTGTAATACGATCTGGTGAGAATTCTCATATGGTATGGTGAAAGATCTCGTACGAGTTACTGTTTTATCATATGAAAAACTAGAGAGGTTTTTTTTTTTTCTGGGGGGTTTTCTGACATGAATTTGTTTATGCTAACGCTGACCCTTTTGTCTTTTCTATTTATCTGATGTTTTGGACAGCCTAACAAGTTTTTGCAGAATGCTTGTTAAAGAATCTATCACTCAAACTTACGCTTGTCAAAGAATCTACTCAAAAACAATATGACTACTGATTCGTTGTTTTTGCAGGTTGCCTAAGGAGATTCAAGGAAACTTTGTGTATTCTTAATTGTTTTCTAGGCACCTAAATTGCCATGTGGTAAATGAACAAATCTATTTTTCATGTTTAAGAAAAGTCTAAGAGGTAGGAGAGTATGCTCTTGTTTGTATAGACAATCAAAAATCTAGACCCTTGAATCTTTTATAGTTTGAGATTTGTGTACCTTTTAGAGGGCCTGTCGTAGTGGGAAAAAGTAATCACCCTGTGAGAATGACCCAAGTGAGTACAGCTAGATCCAAACATTTTGACTCACTATAATAAATAGGCCTATTTGAGATTAAAGTCTTGGAGGACAGAGTTATTTGAGTTTTCTCTTTGAGATTTTTCATATCGGACATTTTGTAGGGCCTCGCTATCTCAATCATGCTTGCATGACTACATCTTGCTTGGTACCTTGTCAGGATATAGGCCTTAATCATGCTTGTGCAACTTCAAGGGGTAAATTCGAATGGAAACCCTTACTAAGAACTCTAGGATAGAAGCTACCCAGTTCACCTCCGAAAGGGGGATAATCTTTGCTCAAGACAGATAGTAACTCTCACAAGATACTTGACCTATCATGCCCCCATTAACATTTGGAGTTGGCTAATACGGTATTCAGAATCCATTGTGTGAGACTCAATGGCCATATTCTAATTATCTATTGGGTGTGTACCTAAGTCTACAAGCAAAGGTTTTCGCTCTCACCCAACTTCATTAGGATTAACATGTTGTGGTTGAATTCACTTTACATCTTGTGTGTCTGTTGTGTCTTTATTCTTGAACTATCTGAAACTATCCTTGAACAACTTGAAACTGAGACTGGAAGACCTGAATAATCAACTGAAACATCAAGCTCAGTGGTCAAAACCCTATTTCCCATTGAAACTCATTTGTTGTCTGATCCCATTCCATATGAGTCAGGACCTATTGCCCAATTTTTCGTACTTCTAGGAGAGAATTGTCATTTGATCCTCTGAGAATTATCGTACGAGTCTTCCACTTTCATTGAGCACTTAGAATAACATCTTGTACGATTATCTTGATTTGTCGTCCAGTTACCAATGTTTTGTCGTATGGTCCTAGGTAGTTTTTCGTATGAGAATCTGTCTTTCTGGATCGAAAGAAATTTTTTTGCATGATTCTCAAACCTCTATCATACTTTCTTGGTCAATCCTAATACATCATAGTGAGCATATACCTATTCTTTTTCAGCCTGAGCATAGCATCTTGATAGTGTGCCCCTGCCATTGTGATTACATGATTTTGTCAATCATATCCTAGCTGGTTCAATCAATCATCCATCAATCTAATCCTCTTAGATCATGTCTTATACATCATAGATCAATCCGGAAACCAGAGTTGGTCTCACCCTCTTCATCCAATCATCACCTCAAACAAACATATAGCATCGATTTGATCTTGACATCTGTATCACTTCTAGCTCTCGATCACACCAATTGTAAATGCTTGTTCAAACTAGGAGATCTTCTAAGAATTTGGATGAGAAAAAGGATTCTTTATCATTGCAAACTAATCTATTTTTTCAAGAACAACCAATTTTTGACAAATCTTCATCGTCCATCCAACCATTTTTTTATCAACCTTTATCTTCCAATATGTCTAGGGGAAGACAAGAAAAAGAAGGCTTCTAAACATAGCACTCACAATAACATTATCACTCATACTACTGATACGGATGACTCATCTAGTGATTCAAAAGCTTCTGAACCCGAAGAAGATACTATAGTTAAATGTCAAAAGGACAAGGATTTCAAAAAGATGATACAAATTATCATGGCCCGGGAAAAAGAAGAATATTTTCTAGAATTAGCTAAATAGGGAGCCAAACTTCCCCCTGACTACAACATTGAAAATATTATCACTAAAGAAAAAGAGACACCACTATCCCTGGTAACCAAAAAATTACAAGCATTACAAAATGAGATCAAAGAAATGAAAGACAAAGACAAATTTTTTGTGTAGTATTCCTTGGACACAATCTGCCCTTTTCCATTCCACAAGAATATTTACATGCCTTCATTTCCTTCAAGAAAGGAAATTTCTAAATTTGACAAATATGATGGCAACACGGATCCTAAAGACCATGTCTGAGAATTTTGTTCTCTATGTAAGGAACTTACGTGTGAACTAAAATATCTTATTCGTCTCTTCCCAAGAAGTGTCGAAGGACAATCTATGGAGTGGTTTTCAAAACTGCCTATGGGAATTAAATATTTTGAGGAGTTGGTCAAACTATTTCTCCAATAATACTCCTACAATATCTATCATCCAGTCACTATGATTGATCTCTATAATACAACATAGAAAATAGGAGAACCTTTCCCCACTTTCCTTCAATGTTGGAGAAAGATGTTCTCTAGATATTCACGACCCATTCCTAATTCTGAAAAGATGGACATCTTTGTCAACAATCTGATTCCTGAGTTACAATATAATATTCAAATCCAAGTATATCCTTCATTTAATAAGATGGTGGACAATGCTCTCAAAATAGAAGATGTTCTTATGAAGAAAGGAGAAATCTCACTTTATAAGGAAACACATCATGACTCTAGTTCTAAAGAGAAAAAAAATACTGGAAATATGGCAAAGATAATAATAGAAATATTATGAATGATGGAGTAGTTGATGTTGTTAATACAAAACCAAAACCAACAGTATTTAATCTGACTAGTGGCACACAGTCCCTCAAAGCTACTGAAAGTGTTGTGGAAAACCCTCCTAAGAACTCGAAAGAGTGGTTTAAAGATAAGCGTTGGGTTTCAAAGCCCAAACATGATTTCACTCCTCTAGGAGAACCCTATGAAATAGCTCTTAAGACTCTATTAGCAAACAATTTGGTCGTATTGCCTAACAACTCCAAACTATATGATCCTGAAGTCAAACCCAAATGGTGGAGGGAAAATGATTACTGTGAATATCACCGAAAAAAGGGTCACACAACTAATGACTACATGGAAATTAAACATGAGATTCAAGACCTTATTTATAATGGCAAAATTGTTGTTGGGAATCATGCAACCAACTTTGATCACAAAGATTTCAAAGATCCCTTGTCTACTTATGAGAAAGGAGATTCCTCTAAATGCAAGGGAGGTGCCAAGATAAATTACACCTATACAAACGATGATAATGTCATCAACATGCTTGAACCTTCTTAATCAAAGAATGGTAATGTAATCATAGTCAAAGAAGAGAAAAAGAAGTTTAGAGAAGTAAACATTGTAACTCATGCTCAAGGCAAAGTTACTCTCAAAGGAGTTGGTTCTTCATCTTCTGATCAAATGACATCATCAAAACTGCCAACATCTTCAAACAAACAACTAGCTACTATCACAGCTCAGCCTTCTCCATTTAAATATCTGGTTTCACCATCTTCTTCCTATTACAACATTGTTGAACAACTAAAATGAACTACTGACCAAATCTCTATTCTCAAACTGCTTAAAATATCTCCTGCTCATAGAGAGATCCTGAACAAAGCTTTGCTTGCTACCAACATCCCTAAAAATTTAGATCTAGATCATTTTATATATATGGTGGATCACCTAGCCTCACCTCACTACCTGTCCTTCTCTGAAGAAGATGATAATTCCTTGAACCTTCCACATAATCAACCATTACAAATTGAAGCTATGGTCCATAAACACCGAGTCAAACGTGTTTTAATAGATGGAGGTGTTGGGCTGAACATTTGTTCGTACAATCTACTCATACAATTGGGATTTTCTGAGAATGTTATAGATCAAAGAAAGAAGATAACAATACAAGCTTATGATGAAGAAGAGAGAACCTCTAAGGGTCTGGTGTTATTATCAATTAGGGTAGGACCCGTAGAAAGAGATGTTATCTATCAGGTGCTTGACCTTCCTCTATCTTACAATATTTTGCTGGGCAGACCATGGATTCATGCTCTGCAAGTAGTGCCCTCTATGTACCATCAATTCTTTAAGTTTCCTTATAATGGAGTTGAGATCAGTATTCCTACTGACACTAGCTATGCTTGCAACACATTAAAACAATATGTTGATTCTCTTATTCCTAGCAACAAAGTAGCCTCTATACCTAAGAGTTCAGAAGCTATGATGAAGGACTTAGAAACAAAACTAAAAATCATAGATGTTGGCATGGGCGGATACAAGATAGAACCTGTACTTTCACTAATGTCTCTTCATCACCTAGATAGTTTGGAAAACCATATCAAGCTATGAAACCACAAACTTACCTACTAACGTCATATATGATGGTACTTTTTTGCAATCACCTGCTTCCCTTGCAAATGAAATAGAATAGGCAACTGTTCTCGAATGGCTTTTCAGAGGAGAAAATGAAGATAGAGAAGTGCAACATGTGAAATTTCCCCTGAACAATATGGTAAAGGCTATCAGACAATCCAACGCATGGGGTATTCAGGTATAGGTCCTCTGGGAAAATGATAAGAAGGAATTATCAAACCCATCAAGCTACAAACCAAGTCTACAAATGGAAAAACCGGAATTGGATACCATCTAGGTAAACCATCAAGAAGGAAGCAACAATATTATCGGCCATGTTAGATCCCAAAAGAAGTAAAGAGACAAAAAACTTAGGAAGAATATGAGAAAGAACAAGAAGAGAAGGTGATCAAAAGAAACGAAGAATCTTATAACCAAGTTCCAGAGTTACCAATAGGAACAAGACCAGAAGTAGAAATTCTAGAAGAAATGAGAGAACATGTGAAAGAATCAAAGAATTGTTTGCATCATTAAACATTCCTATCACATATATAGGAAGGATACTAGAGGAAGATTCAGAAACTGACTCAAATGAGTATGAATGGGGTTTAGAAGTTCTATCAGATGCATCTACTAAAGAAAATCCTAAAGAACCCAATGATACTATAGATGAAGCACAAGAGATAGCACACATGAAGCTACAATGAGAACTAGAGGAAGCAAGACTGAAAAGACAAGAAGCTTATGAGAAAAAGCTAAGACAAGAGAAATCACAGGAAAATCACTCACCTATTGTATCTCCATCTACTGAGTCAAAACAAATCAGGTATGGGAACACAACTAAATGACTAGAGGCTAGTCAAGTAGGATTGGTCATCAATCCAAAAGAAGCTGAATGGGAAAGAAGACTGAAACTGGTAGAGTCATCAAGGATATATGAACATATATGACAACTACAGGTTATCATTGAACCAGAACAACAAGGAAATTATAACATAAAAGATGTTGATATTGATACCATACATTCTTTCACTTATTCACTTGAAGAGGAGTCAGATGCTTCATCTTCTAACTTTGATCCACCTGAAATAAGATTTACCTATGACATTACATGTTCAACACCAAACTATGACTACTTTGTCATGAATGTTGAAACTCTATCTGAAGAAGCTATTGTTGTTGAACCACAATACATAGTACAGTATGAAGTAGGAGAAGTTTCTAGTGATAGGTCTGCTGGGTTAGATTTTCTAAATGCTAATGTAGGCTTCGATAATCATGTTATGACTCTTCCCGGCCTCAAGACACTAATGCAAGGTAGTATTCTAGAACTCAACTTGCTGGTCTGAGGTTGTGATGACAATACTATGAATTCCTTGGAACCCGTTCAACCTTTATCCCTGGTGCACCTTGAGCTTATTGACCATACTATACAAGACCAACCCATGGATATTCTTACTCTTTCCAATGACTATGTCTTAGCATGTTACCTTAATGTAGTTGAACCCATGAACTCTTCCATAAACAAACAAAGTGTGAACATGACAAAAGTGGATGTCAAGTATCTTAGTCTTAAATATCAAAAAAAGAAAAATAAGTGTTCTGATGGTGAAAACCACACTGTGGTGGTGTCAGAACCAAAAAAAGTAAAAATAAAAGACATACCTGATGGTGAAAACCTCTTTGAGGCATCTAAAGGTGAGATGCTTGATATTCTGCCTAATCACTTTCAAGAGTGATCATCAGTGTTGATTGAACCTACACAACCAATGAACATTGGAACTGAGAAAACTCAAGATATAATACATGTGGCTCAATCCCTGTTAGCAAAAGAACTGAAAGAGTTTATTGATTTCTTCATAGAGAAAAAAATGAACTTCATATGGACATATGCCAATATTATGAGTCTGGATCCTGACCTTATAATGCATCATCTTTCTATTGCTCCTGGAGTCAAACCTGTCAAACAAAAACTCTGAAAAATGCATTCTCATGTTGCATTGCTTGTTAAAGCTGAGCTAAAGAAATTACTTAAAGAAGGATTCATCCAAGCAATTGATTATGCTGAGTGGATATCCAACGTTTTACCTATTTCAAAACCTAATAAATCAATCTGTGTCTACACAGACTTCAGGGACTTAAATAAGGCATGTCCAAAAGATGATTTTCCACTACCTAACATTGACATGATAGTGGACATGACTGCTAGTTATGAAATGTACTCTCTAAGGGATGTCTTTTCCGGTTATAACCAAATCAAAATTGCACCTAAAGATCAAGAGAAAACAATGTTCACATGTGCCTGGGGAAGTTTATGCTAGAATGTCATGCGCTTTGGTTTCAAGAATGCAGGTGCTACCTATCAAAGAGTTGTAACTACAATCATTCATGACATGATGCATAAAAATATGAAATATTATGTCGATGATACTCTGGTCAAATCTATGAAAAGATCAACACACCTCTCAGAATTGGGTCGAATCTTAGATCGAATGGAAAATTTTAAACTCGGACTAAATCCTAAGAAATGTGCATTCAGAGTTACATCTGGCAAATTGCTAGGATACATTGTTTCAACAAAAGGGATTGAAGTTTATCCAGAAAAAGTTAAAGCTATAATGGAAATGCCACCTCCAAAGAATGTAAGTCAAATGAGAACTCTACAAGGGCAGCTCCAATCATTAAGACACTTCATTTCTTAGTTAGCTGATAAGGATCAACCATTTACAAAAGCATTGCGGGAGGGAGTTACATACAACTGGGATGAAGAATGTGAACAACACCTAAAAGAGATCAAGGAATATCTTTCCAATCCACCTATTTTGATGCCACCAATTCAAGGCAAACCTTTGATTCTCTATATATTGGCTACTGACACATCACTGGGGGCACTTTTGGCTCAACAGGATGAGAGCAACGAGGAATGATCTATATACTATATCAGCAGGACATTGGTGTCCTATGAGATGAACTACACTATCATTGATAAAGCTTGATTGGTAGTAGTCTTCACTTTACAGAAATTGAGACATTACATGCTAGCACATTCCATCAAATTGGTTGCTAAGATTGATCCTCTAAAATATATTCTAAGAAAAGCAACACTCATAGGAAGATTGGAAAAACGGGTTATGATACTCACATAATTTCATATTGAGTATGTAGAACGCAAAGCTATAAAAGGAAAAGTCATTGCAGATCAACTTACTGGCGCTCTGCTTGAATATAATCAACCTTTGAACATAAAATTTCCAGATGAATCCATAATGCATCTTACTCAGCAATCCTGGAAAATGTTCTTTGATGAATCTTTTACTCAACACGTTTCTGGTGCTGGGATCCTTTTTATCACTCCTCAGAGATACTCAATTTCAAAGGCATACAAGATTCTCTTCCCTTGTACCAATAATATAGCAGAATATGAAGCCTTGGTGAATGCAATCAAACTAGATATTGAATGGAAAGTTGTTGAGCTATACATCTATGGTGACTCTCAGTTGATAATCAACCAGATCAACGATATATATCAAACTCGGGATGAAAAATTGATTCCCTATAAAAAATGGTTGATGAATTTAAGAAATACTTTGTCTTTGTTTCATTTCAGTAGATTCCTAGATCAGCAAATAGAGCAACAGATGCTATGGCTACATTAGCATCTATACCACAATTACAAGAAACACAGTTCAGCTATGAGTTCTTGGTGGAAGATCTTCGCTATCCTGCTTATGATTCCCCTAATTCCCAGATGGTTTGTTCTATCATTGGGCATGACTCATCTCTCTATAAGCATATATATTTCTACTTACATGACCAAATTATCCCTGATAACCTTACTCGCAATGAGAAAAGAAACCTGATGTGTAATGCTTGACGGTATGTCATCATTGCTAATGATCAATATAGGCGAGGTTTAGATGGTACTTTGCTTAGGTGTCTATAACTTGAGGAGTCTCAATGTGCGTTATTTGAAGTCCATGAAGGTATTTGTAGATCTCACTCAAACGGTCTAACTCTATCTCAAAAAACTGCTAAGGGTTGGCTACTATTGGCCAGATGTGGAAAAAGGTGCTATTAAATTTGGTAAAACTTGTCAGAAATACCAACTGCATGGCAATCTCATACATGCTCCAGTAAGAGAGCTAATACCTTTTATCACACATTGGCCTTTTCAACAATGGGCATGTGATCTCATTGGCCAAATCCATCCTACTTCATCCACTAGACACAAGTTTATCATAACTGCCACTGAATACTTCACTAAGTGGATTGAAGTGGTTCGGTTAATCAAAGCAATAGGCAAACAAGTGGCTATGTTCATTCTTAACTACATCATTTGCAGGTATGGAATCCCCTCCTCAATTGTAACTGACAATGGGGGCAGTTCAAAAAGAAGGATATAGGTGAACTCTATGACAAGTTCAAAATCGAACAACATTGGTCTTCCATATACTACCCTCAAGGTAATGGGTGGGTTGAAGCATCTAACAAAACTCTGCTAACCATCTTGCACAAAACAGTCAACAAATCTGGAAAGGATTGGCATCTGCAGCTCAATTTGATGTTGCGGGTTTATAAAACAAGCATCATAACAACTACTGGGGCTACGCCTTTTGCTTTGGTGTATGGGGCCAAAGTAGTCTTTCCTATTGAGGTTGAAATTCCTTCTTTGAGAATTTCTTTGCAATGTCTTATCACTGATGAAGATCACAAAATATCTAGATTGCAAGAACTAGAATTGTTGGATGAACGTTGACAAGTAGCATTTGATCATCTGAGAGCCTACCTGAAGAGAATGTCTAGAAGCTATAACAATAAAGTTGGACAAAGAGAATTTTGGGTTGGTGACCTTGTATTGAGAGAGAATCCTAAAAATCAATAGTATCGGGAACAAAAAAAGAAGTTTGAACCCAACTGACTGGGTCCCTACATTGTTACCGCAGTCTTTGGCTCTAGCACTTACCAACTCTCAACATCGAAAGGAGAACAACTCCATGATCTGATCAACACCATCCACTTGAATAAATTCTACACTTAGCATTCTTTGCTCCAGCAACCTCTACAGCTAAAATGTCTTGAAAAAAAAGAAAAAAAAAAGAAAAAGAGAAAAGAAGAAAAAAACAAAAAAATCAAAATATGAAAAAATCAAATGCCTTGGTGAAAATTTGGTAAACAGGCACCTTGGTAGTAAAAAAGAGAATCTCTGCCAAGAAGGTGAAAACCTGGCAAACAAGCACCTCTTGTACTGAAGTGCTTCATCTATCAATGCACATCTCGAATTTCCTGTTTTCTTTCCCTCTTTCCTGCATCTTTTCTTTAGCTTGTACATATGCTTCAGTCACTTTTGTGACACCCTAGTTCTTCTTAAAACCCTCATGGATTGAAACCGATCAATGTTGTAGTCTTAGGGTAATTGATTGATCAATCTAAATTTCCTGAGTAATTTAACCAAGTCACCTTTATGTCAGTAGTACCCGATCATCCAATCCGAGTCAATTACATATCTCCTAACCACTGTAGGGTTTTGCCACTGAGTAAACACACAAAGCAAGAAACACCGAAAACAATCACTAAAACTGTTTGAGCTATGATTGAAATTTTCTTTGTATGCTATCTTTTACAATTAGTTTTCACTTATTATTACCTCTAACTAACTCAATAAAGTTTATCTTAACTAAGAGGAGCAAGGATTAGGGGAATAATACTTTTCTTTATTTTCTTCTTGTAGGAATGATTCTGATGATCTGGAAACATCTCATAAATTGGGTGTCTGTGATAAGTGCCTTCACATCAAGGTGAAATGGCCACACATACCTCGACTCCATTTATTTGTATGCTACAAGGAGGTTGCAACTATTCCCTTGTTTGTTTTGAGTGACTTTCTTTATTATGCAATCTGAATTCATGCTTAATCTGTCCTAGGATATGAATGATAAAAGGGTCATTGTGGATAAGATAATCACTATTGCATAGTAAAAGAAGGAACTCTGCTTTGTCTAGTGTGTTTGCATGCACGTAACATTCAGGTCATCCTGGCTCTTTATGCCTTGGTGCTTATGTTCGCTCACTAAATCAAAAGGACATGACATTTAGGTCATTTTAGCTCTTTGTGCCTTGGTGCTTATGTCTATGTCCGACATTTTAAAATGCTCAATAATGATAACAAATATAGTGACTAAAGTCTTAGATTGCATTCATACTAAGCTTTGTGCATTTCAAGAAATTTCAACATGATAAATTTACTTTTTCTTCCTTTGAATGAAGCTTGAGTCTGAAACAATCATCATTTCTCTGCCAAGTGGTCAACTGCATATCATCATCTTTGACATGATCGAGTACTTGTGTATTGAAATCATAGTTACTACATGAGATATTAGCTGCATACTTAAGCATATCATATAGATCCATTGCATAGTCATTAATGTTATTACATTGAAAAAAGAGAAAAAAAAACCATGGCATTCACATTTGCATCAGAATCATCATATTTATCCATTAAGTCATTCATTTGCATATGAAAATGAAAAAAAAAAGAATATTCATAATCATCATTGTTACATACATTCATATTGTAAATAAAATGCATACATATAAGACATCATATAGAATAATGTATATCAAAACCATCTCATAAATCATCTTATATCAAACAACATAGTACAATGAAGTCGAATCATGTGTCTCATATATATATATCATCAAAAATCTCAATGTCAATGGGGTAGAAATAATCTCAAAATATTGTATATAAAGTCATCAGAGCAAGAAGTGTATAAAGTATAAGATGCAGTACAAAATCAAGAGAGACATTAAAACTAGCTCTTTGCTTCCTCCTCATCACCCGGAGGAGGAGGTGGTGGCTACGGTACTACTACATCATCCTGCCTCAGCGCCCTAGCTCCCTCAAATATTGCTATGTACTGTGAATAGGGTACCACCTGCCTATCTACTGGCATCACTCTATTATAAGCTATGACATAGTAGGTTGCCCTGCTTGTCTGATGTGTCACCTCATGCTGCAGGTTATCGTGCTCTACTCTCATACTCTGTAGTTGTTGATCCCGCTCTGTGATCTATCGATCCCTCTCCGCTATCTATGTCTGTGCTATCGCTAGATATGTCTGCAAACCCCTGAGTCTCCTTCTCTACGCGTTAATGATATCTTGTGGTGTCTGACCTCTAGGTACATCCTCCTCACCACCGTCAACTAGCTTGTCCACTCGCTTTCTAATTTGTCAGGCTACCTCCTCATCACCAAGGCCTGATGCCTCACCCATCTCCACGTCACCCCTAGCTTCCACTCATGTATCACCACCTAGATCACCTCCCACTTCTCCGAGTGATCCTCACTCTCCCCACCTTCGTTGTCATCCTGTAATGGGTTCTCTTCTCGAGCTGGCACTTGGTTCTCCTCCTTCTCTCCTGGATGTTGTATCTATCTATGCATGCGCTAGAGCATCACCATCCTCATCTATGCGAGGTGCCCGCTCCATAGGATCTGTAAGTGTAGGGAATGGATGCCTATGGAAATAATCTCTGAACTGGGGACTGAGCCCTGCATCTGCAATATCCTCCAAATAATCCCAGCTCTGCATTTGTCTCCCTGTGAGATCTTGCATCAAAAGGGAATATGACAATTTGGACCCCCATCCCTGTCTCTCCTCATCCACAAATTGGGCATATGTTGTGAAGTCTTGAGACATGACTTTCTATCTCCCATACTACCTCAACACCTGGCTAACAACAAAACACTCTATAATCACTAAGGATCTCCCAATAAGACGTTGGGTCATAAACATGTCCCTCTGTTGCCTCCTCCAGTCATCCCATGGCTCCAAACCCTTGCATGGTCTCCAGATAACGGTTATCAAATAATCTAACTAACGTCTCCAGTAGTCAGTCTTCCCCAAGTGGGGTTGTGTAATGTAACCCACATATCTGTAAACAAACGGTTGCCCATCATGTCGAGCATCATCTATGATAGGTCTGCACATTGGGATATGCTCCCATGCCCATATCTGTAAAACTAAAAAATTAGCCGCCATGCTCTTCGCACCTCTATAAGAGATCTCATGCATCTCATGGTACATGTGGGCCAATAAGAAAGAACCCCATCCTAATCTCATGGGGTGAGTAACCAGTCTCTCTATCATCCTACCCCCTTCCACATAGGAATCCCTACTGACCCCTGTTCGACATCATAAAACATCTTATAATCCTGACCAATACATAGACTAGAGGGAACTACACTCCATATTTGATCATCAAGTCATCCTAGGTGATGGAATGATCCAAGATAGAATCATCCTGAAATACTCCCCTCGGAGCCTCAATCCCCTATCATGGCGTGTTGTCATAATCAACCCTATCTCCAGCGAATGGTATCCTCAAAATCCTATACACATCCTCGGGAGTGATGGTCATCTCCCCAGTCAAAAGGTGAAATGTGTTATGCTCACTATGAAATATCTCAACCAAATCTATGTTTAATCCATGATTCACATGGATATCAGGCATCTTAGGTAACCATTTGAATCCACACAAGCCAATGTGAACCCTCAATGCATCTGTCAACTGTCACACTAATCTCATCATGGGCAGATATGTGCACCGAAACTGAACCTGCAAATTGAATTAAATATCATCAGTACGAGATCAACTTTGAGCTAATAACATGTCTAAAATGTTGAAGAATCCAAATCTATAATAATGAAATTCAAAATTTGATGTTTTAACCCTAAAAAACACTCACTGTTTTCTATACGAGTAAACACACTCAAGCAACAACTCATACGAGTAAAGATCATGGCTAGTACGAGTAAACACTCTCATACGAGACACTGTGCACAAAGGAATGACTAAAGTGATGTTTGAACATATGCTCATACGATTCAAGGGTTTCTACCATACGACAAAACTAATGACCCCATACGACAAAATATTTTTTGGATAGATTGTCGTACAAGAATCTTGAGTTCACCATACGACTAAACAAACAAGAATGAACCAAAATGATGCAAAGAATGAAAAATTCAACCAAAATGCATAAAATTTGAAATTAATAAGGCTTTACATTGATGACTTACTTCTGGAGCATAGTTTTGGGGTTGGTTGTGGCGTCTTTGGCACTCGAATCGGTGATTTTGCACTGGAATTGGCATTTTGCTTTCAGAGAAGGTTTTTGAACTTTTGAATTTGAGAGTAAAAATGAATTTAAAATGACCCCTAGAACCCCTTATATAGGTGAAACCCTAATTTTCAAACTTGCTCCGATTGACACATTGACCGTCCTGAGTCCATTTTCAGGATCAAAATCGAAACCTGACGTCACTTTTCTAGTCAATTCTCACAACATTGACTACTTGGCACATTCATGTTCAGGTCAATCTTTGCATTAGTCTGTGCTCTAACCTTTTCCAAGCAACTTAGATTCCTTCAATTTATCTCAAATCAATTCTTAAATCATTCTCTATTCTTAAATTATCATAGTTAAATCTTTTTACCACTTGAATTGCCTAAAATCACTATGGTATATTGTCATCTTTCAATATTGCTCCCGAGGGGGCATACTTATTACTAGGGGCATATCAAAATCTTCATCAAAATCCAAGAAGCAAATCTTTTCAATCAGAGATTAATCAAAGATCAATCAAATCTCATCAAACAAGACCTCATTGCTAGGGGCATATCAACTTCATCGCATCATATCAATTTGAGGTTCTTCAAATCAAATCAAGCAAGTATTATCTTCATCTAGATAAGTCTCTTAACGGTAATTAGTTTCATCGCACTTCATCAAGTTGGTTATTCATTTAAACCTAATCAAGGGTTTAAAGAGTCTTTTTTACTGTGATCACACACTCAATCCAAATAGGTGTTCAGTTTCATCGCACCAAATCAAACAGGACATTCTAATTAGTTCTTGTTCAATCAAGTTTAGAATCAGTATTATCTCTACGCTCTTCATCGGTCCTAGTTCAATCAAGTTCAGGATCAATATCACTTTGATCAATCTATTCAATTTCATCACTTCAAATCAAATTGAATATCTCACTTCTCATCCATTTGTGATCCATCAAGTTCAGAACCAGTATCTTTGACATCAACTATTCTTTGAATCAATGTGCTGCTTGCACATCAATTCAAAGAGAGGCAAATGTAATACCCTAAAAATGGTCATCTAAACCATGGGCCCCTAATCTCGACTACATCACCAAGGTCCTAACCAAAGGCAATTAAATCAATCTCGAGAACCTAATTAATTAATTCCTAAACTATCAATGTCGCATGGAAAATTAATCTTTTCAATCATATGAATCATCAAAATCTTTTTAATGAATTATCCTATTTATTTAATTAAATATCCTAACATATTTAATTAATAAATCAATTTGACATTAAATCACCAAAAATGAATTAATTTGGAAAAAGGAAAAGAAATTTTAAAAAAGGAATTAAATTGAGAAAAGAAATCAGCTTGACATATTTTGAAAATGTAATAAATTGAGAAATCTCATAAAAGCAATTAAATCAATTAAATCTCAAAATTGAATAAAAATATGGAATAAATCAATTTTTCTAATTTTATCTCAATTTTAGCTCAATCTTATCTCCTTCAAATCCGAAGAAAGCAGCCAGTCACATCAAATCACCTGGATTGTGCTTCCTCTTGGAGAATCTTGACTGCTCATCATCAATCAATCTCGACCGTCACTTTCTCTCTGAATTTTCTATAAATTCAGGCTCTCATTTCTCAATCAAAGGGACTAGAGATTTTATTGTTATCATGTTAGTTTTTCTCTAGAATCATTAAGAATATTGCACATTAAGAATATTTCATCTTAGCTTAATAATCTTAGTTTAATCATATTAGCTTAATCTTGCATCCATTTGCTTAATCTTGCATCCATCTAGATTAATTTGTTTAATCTTGCATTCATATAGATTAAATCCTTCATCTTGGTGTAGTCTGGTCATTAGTATTGCTCAAACAAATCTAAGAGCAAATCTATACTCACATCTTTTAAGAGGCAATAGGTCGATTTGTTATGGTTTAACATTTATTGATTTTGATCAACTAACCATGCATGCAATGATCTATTGAGTGTTTGTGTTCCATATACATATCCAAATTTCACACACACACATATGACCCCTTAGGACACCATGTGATGGACTAAGGGGTATATCATACACACTAGGATTTTATAGGGGGTCATATGTGGTTCTAAGGGGTCACACATGTGTGACCCCTTAAGACCACATATGACCCCTTAGGACACTATGTGATCTTAAGGGGTATTTCATACACACTAGGATGTTATAAGGGGTCATATGTGGTCCTAAGGGGCCCTTAGGACCACATATGACCCCTTAGGACACTATGTGATCTTAAGGGGTATGTCCTACACATTAGGATATTATAAGGGGTCATATGTGGTCCGAAGGGGACATGCATGACCACTTAAGACCACATATGACCTCTTAGGACACTATGTGATCTTAAGGGGTATTTCGTACACACTAGGATGTTATAAGGGGTCATAGGTGGTCCTAAGGGGTCACAACACATGTGTGGCCCCTTATGACTACATATGACCCCTTGGGACACTATGTGATCCTAAAGGGTATGTTGTACACACTAGGATGTTATAAGGGGTCATATGTGGTCCTAAGGGGTCACACATGTGTTAACACATGTGTGACTCCTTATGACCACATATGACCCCTTAAGACACTATGTGATCCTATGGGTTATATGTGGTCGTAAGGGGTCACACATGTGGTCCCTTTAGGACCACATATGACCCCTTAGGACACTATGCGATCCTTTATAGTCCTAAGGGGTCATATAGTGTCCTTAGGGGCATATGCGGTCTTAAGGGGTCCTAAGAAGTCATGTTGTGTGTGTAATAGGATGTGAAAAGGGGTCATAGAGGTTTTATTTTGTCTAATTTGTTTAAAATTATTATCTAAGTTTTATAATATTTTTCGAAGTTTTAATTTATTATTTAATTTTTCTAAAGTTTTAATTTATTATATTTAGTTTTCTAACATTTTTCTAATATTTAATTTTGCTAATGTTTTTCTAAGTTTTATTTTACTACCTTAGTTTTGTAAGTTTTTCATAACATTTTTTTTTTAAAAGTTGAAAAAAATAATACATATACAATTATTTAATTAAGAAAACAAATTGATGGTAAATTAAAACATTAAATTAAGTTTTCTAACATTTTTCTAAGTTTCAATTATGCTAATGTTTTTTCTTAAAATTTTCAGACGTTTTTCTAAGTTTTTTTTAACATTTTTCTAAAATGCTAAAAAAATAATAAATATACAATTATTTAATTAAAAAATAAATTATTTACTAATTTTTAAATAAAATTAATAAAAAATAAATAAAAACATTATTAAACAAAAAAAAAGGTTATTTTGTGCACCTGAAATAATGTAGGTAAAAAAATGAAACATGAGAAGCATTGGTTGTTGCTGACAGGGTATGGTGACGTAATGTTGATGTTGGGTTCACTCTAACCCCCTCTCCACAGTAAACTCCAAACTTGAATGGATTTTATAGAGATTTAAAAAAAAAAATTTAAGCGGTTCGATTGAACCCTATAAAAATTGTTTGCTTTACCAATAGGAACAATAACTATAGCTAAAGTCTCAATCCAAAGTTTGGACATTCACTCTATGAAATTATTATCTCCATAACTGAAGTTCATTTGTTTATCAACCTAGGGATGTATTACTTGAAATGGGTTTGCACTATATATGCACTAAGTTCTTCCAATAGCTATTCTGCATTACTGCAACATCTAAACTTATTTGAAATAAGCAAGCAAGAATTATAACAACTGAATGGCTATAGAAAAACTCTGCTTTAACATAAAACTCAATTAAAGAACTATTAACTAAGTCCAAAGCTGACAAATAGAAATTACTCTATTTTCTTTGGTTGCAAGAACAGTCACAGGATCTGCTTCCAGTGGTTGCAGGAACAATCAATTGCTAGAACGACTATTGTAGCAGAAAGAGAAACTAAGTTAACAAATGCACAAGAATACTCACCAAGTGGGCCCCCTTGGATGAGTGTATCCAGGCTTCCAAAGATAACTCTAAATACTCAGAATAGCATCATTTTATTCATTGTCTTTCAAAGGTCGATACAACATACAGAATGAAAGAAAGTTAAAAATACACTGCAACTTTATTTCTAAATCTTTGTCTCTCTTCCCCTTCGCTTTCTCTCTAACCTCAGAGAAGGTACACTCTTATTTAAAAGAAAACTACAACAACCCCCTACAATCTAGGACACGCTGATGAAACAAGACAGAGAATATTTATGAAAGAGAACAAACGAAGTTAAGCCATTGAAAGCATGTAACTCTACTAAACTGCAACCAAGAATATAGCATGGCGGTATTACAAGATTTAATGTTTACTGAAGACAGACATAAATGAGTCTTGCACGCCCTGCTGCTCCTTTGCCACTCCTTACGCCCATTATTCTCTTTGTTGTTTTGAACTTTTGACCGCCCCTTGAATAACTCTAACTGCCTTCATGACATGACACAATAACCACCTTTTTCAACATCTGATTTATTCCTGCAATTAAAAAGATAGAACATACAAGCATACACATATATCTATTTTAATTAATCAAAACATTTATACATTTTACACATGATATCACCTATGATAATCCACATGGCAATAGGAATAATTGGCCAAGACAAAATAGGATTTAATAGGTTCAGCTAACATTTGGAATGCATATAGTCAAACTATAATATATCATTACTATCCCATTATATTAATTAAAACATGGTAAAAATTTATGAGTTTTAAGAATAAAAAGGAGTTAATATCTCATCTCATCATGCCCCCCAACTTAGTGTCTTGTTGATCCTCCAGCAAGAGGAAAATTTCTAATTTGGGCACCTACTCACAAGTCACCAATAGTTCCCTGTTTTGTCCTTCCTGTAGCCAAATTCTAATAAAATCCCTTTATTTTCTCTAGTCTCGCCCATCTAGCTTCTTTGGTGGCCTCCTCATATGGCTTATCTGCAACCCTGCATCCCATTAATGGCAACATAAGGATAGGTGGCTGAAATATCAAGGGTAGCCAATTATTGCTCTTTGCCCTACCCAAATGGATGTATTTAGGAGCTCTTTGTATAGCTGCATGGAAATTAGGCAGTGAATGAGGTTCACCCTATTTTAAGTCTTCTGGAAGATTATTCCAATGTTGAACCAGACATTCCATTGCAACTGCATTTTCATTTTTAATCAAATGTTCATGTTCCTGGTATGTTTCCTCTCTTATTGGTATCACCTGGCTCCTTACATCAGGTCTTGTTAACAATTTCTACCAATCATAATAAAGAAGTTGTGGATTCTTGGCTTCAGCGCTTAGTGGCAATGGAAAGTCAAATTCCAAATTTCTATATGTTTTGGCCTGAGTTCCCATACTGATTTCATTTTGCACCCATGACATTAATTCTTTTATGTGAATGTCACCAATGTATAACAAGGGATTCCACTCACTATCAGAAGTTACAACATAGTTATGAAAATAGAATTCACATAACAAATTCTTAACAGCTGTTGGACAGGTTTGATAAACACTAAAAAATTCTTCTGGGGTATCTAAAGAAGGACTAAGGTCTCTAACAATGCAGTTTAGCTTAAAACTTAAATACTGCTCTTTTAGATGCAAAGCATAAACACTTGGAGGAGCCCTACATTGTATCAACTCAAGAACCATACTGGCAATTGTGTCAACTTTAGCTTTCAATTCCTCAATCTGATTATTCCTCTTTTCATTTTCTTTCTGTTGTTTAACAATAATTCCATGCAACCTAGCCCTTTCAATCTCCCACTGCTTATTAAATGTAAGTTTAATAAACAAACTAGTGAGAGATGAAGGAGGTATATTATCTGTTACCTGAGTGCATGAGATTTCTTCAACAAGTTCTCCAAATTGTTCTGCTACTTGTGCCAGATTTGAAAGTTTGTCGGCACCATGTTCTTCCTATGATTTAATCTTTGTTTGATTCTCATGCCCTTCCTCTGATGTTTCTACTGAAATGACTTCCATTGCTTCCCCTGTTGCTCGAACTTTCTGTTTACTCTGCTGAGTCCTTCTTGCATACATTTTCGGAGTGGCTGCAGGAACAATTTTTGCAAGAGGCGTTGTTGTAGGAGAAATTTCTTTTAGCCTAAACTTTTTGGCTGCAGGAGAAACCTGCACTACTTGAGGTTGCACTATGGTTTCTCTTTTTGCATCAATTATCTCTACTTCTTTCCCTTTTCCTTTAGAAGATGTCACTCCACTTTGAAAATGAGTGGAGGGCTGCTCAATATTTGTTTCCATCACCATTTCTTCTACTACAGTCAAAGTTTCATTGGCAACAGGAGGTTCATCCTCCACAAGAACCTTAGGAGATGAGGGCTCTTCGATATCCTCTTCTTGGGCTGCTAATTCTTTTGCAGCGGGATCATTTTCCTCCCTAAATTGCAGCATATCTTTGAATACCCCCCATGCCATTTGAGAAACATCCTTAGAGAACATTCTACTAACAATTTTATCAGGCCATGATGACTGACAGAATGATTTCCACTCTTTCGTGTTTCTTTTGCACTGATGGAAATAAGGTGATATAAAAAATTAGGAACATTTACCCTTTGGCCATGTCATAAATGACTAAGTAGTTTAAAAGGGACCGAATACAAATTTGAGTACCTTCCATCGTAGGTAATGTATTTTATCACATACAATGCCACTTGGGGCCATTCCGTTGGAAGAGATATCCACTTGGTTTCCTATTTGTCCACCCTTAGGGCTCCATCTGCTAGGTGTGTAAATTCTGCCCTAGCGGTTCTCGCATCCTTAGATTCAGGAAACAATTCCCCTTCCTGCAACAACCCAGTAACTTCAGCTATTCGTTGCTTTGTGGCAATGACTCTCAATCCCTTGATAGAGGTCTATCGTTCATTGAATGTACGCATGAATTCAAAAGCAATTTCTTCATTGTAATCTATTATTTTTAGAAAATAATCAATCCACCCATGCACAGGGAAGTAATACTCACACTGGACATCCTGCAACAACATAACATGAACTACAGGTTCATGGTGGATATGATCTCCACCCATGTCTATTTTGGCTCTCAAAATAATTTCCACCGCAGAGAATGAGGGACTGAAATAACCCGCAGAACTGAAAATATTTTGCTCAAAAATACGTTACTTACTTTTAGTTTCTTTTAATGATTTTGGCGGTAGGATAAAATGATCACTCATGGCAAATAATGTCTTGTTAAAAAATGATGTTAGGCAAATAAAAGCAAATTATTGACAAGGATGGATAATTACTCGACTTGGAAACCAGACCATAAAACACCCCCCCCATCTTATGTTGGCATGTGTCCACACATGCAGAAAGGACAGAGGGAAGGATACACGGATTTAAAATATGCAATAATCATAGCAAAATAATAAATGCATAATTAATAAAAAATAAACAATGTACATACCTGCATTCGTACCAATAAATGTTGCATGAAACAATTAGCTAATAAAAAGGGGTGAAATGAGATGATGTGACATGAATGAAGTGATAGACATAGAGATGGAATGGGATGACATGGATGAAAAAAACAAATTATTATTGGAGAATAATATTTCTATAAGATATGGAAATATTTTTATGGAAGCATGCTTGAAGATTTTATTGATTGCTAAGAACGCTCCCTACAGAAGTTGCGGGAACCGCACCCTTAATGTCTTCTCTAGTTGCTGCAGGAGCTTCTTCAGATGCTGAAGGAACTTCTTGAGTTGTTGTAGGAACTGATGTTTTATTTTGGTTGGTGAATCATTGCAGGAACTGTTCTTTGGTTGTTGGCTTATGATACAGGCCCAATCGATGACCATTGACTAGAAGCTTGAATCTGACTGGATCAATAGTGGTCAAGCGAACTGCTCCATTTGTAAAAACTTCATCTATTTCATATGGGCCTAACCATCTTTTCTACAGCTTTCCCATAGTATCTTTATATCTTGAATCATATAGCAATGCCCAATCACCAGTTTTAAATTTTCTCTCCTTTATGTGCTTATCATGCCACTTAGATCTTTGATTTTGAATAAGTTTTATATGTTGGACGACCATCTTCCTCAGCTCATCCAAAGCATTTAATTGCAGAATGCAGTCTGTTTGTGCTTTAGAGAGAGTCATATTTAATTGTAGAGTTGTTCTAAGAGTTTTGTGCTCAAACTCAATGGGCATCATTGTTGTTTTTCCATACACCATTTCAAAAGGTGTAAAACCAATTGGTGTCTTCCATGTTGTTCTGTATGCCCAAATGGCTTTAGGAAGTCTATGTGACCAATATTTCTTATGAAGAGATACTGTCTTGGTAAGAATGGCTTCTAAATCCCTTTTGGTGACTTCTACTTGACCATTTGCATGTGGATGATATGGGGTAGACTTCCTATGCCTGATATTGTATTCATTAACTAATGTTGCAATCAATGTGGAAGTAAACTGTGGTCCTTGGTCTAAAACAATCTCTCTTGGAACTCCATACCTGGTAAATATTTCTTTATAGAGAAATTCAACTACTTTATTGTCTCTTGCATGTCTCATAGCTCATACTTCCACCCATTTGGTGACATAATCAGTGCATACTAGAATATAAGATTCCCATTTGAGGGAGGATCAATTGGTCCAACAAAATCTAATCCCCATTTATCAAATGGTGCAACTAATATCTGGGCATATAATGGCATTTCATCAGATCTGGTAGGCATGCATTGGCATCTATCACATTTCCTTGTATATTGTGTTGCATCCTTATATAACGTTGGCCAATAATATCATGTGCCAAGTATTTTAAGTGTTGTTCTTTTAGCAGCAATATGTCCTCCACATGGTTCATCATGACATGCATGAAGGATATCATATGTTTCATCCTCTCTTACACATCTTCTCATGACTTGGTCAGGTCCAGTATAAAATAAAAAATCAGCAATCCATGAGAAATTAAAGCTTTTCTCAACTAACAGTCTTCTTTCTTTAGGACAAAAATGAATTGGCATCTTATTAGAAGCTAAATAATTTGCAATATCAGTATACCAGGGAGTGTGTGTTTTTATAAGGAACAAATGTTCATATGGAAAAACATCATCTATGGCTGCAGAATCATCCTACAATTGAAGCCTAGAAAGATAATCTACAACTACATTGGATTTACCTAGTTTATCAACAAATGTAATATCAAATTCCTGCATCAATAGTAACCAGCGAGCCAATCTTCCTATAATTAAAGGTTTGTTTCATGAGATATCTGATTACTATATGATAAGTGTGCACAAATATCAGATATCTTGTTATATAATGCCTGAATTTGTTGAATGTATATATAACTACTAACATCTCCTTTTCAGTGACAGTGTAATTTAACTCAGGCCCCTACATGTTCTTGCTGATAAAATAAATTGCATTCTCCAAATTGTCAATCTTCTAACCCAAAACTACTCCTATGGCATAATTTAATGCATCTGTATGAATATGAAAAGGTAAGGACCAGTTTGGACCCTTGAGTAGTGGTGCTTGGTTCAATGCATGCTCAAGCTTCAAGAAAGCTTCATTGCATGAGGAAGTCCAATTAAATTCCATATCGTTAGTCAAAAGAGAATATAAAGGGACTACAATTTTGCTAAAATCCTTGATAAACCTCCTATAGTATCGGGCATGACCAAGGAAACTTTTGACATCCTTTTGCTTTATAGGTGCGGGGAGGTTTTGAACGACTTCTATTTTTGTTGGGTCAACTTGTATTCCTTTGATAGAGATAGGATGACCAAGAACTATACCTTCATGCATCATCATGAAGTACTTTTCACTGTTTAATGATAAATTGTAGTCTTCACACCACTGCAAAAATTTCTTCAGATTCTTCAATGCCTCTTCAAATTTTGAACCATAGGTGCTAAAATCATCCATATAGATCTCCATGTTGTCCTAAGAGATATATGAAAATATGCTTATCATTGCTCTTTAAAAGGTAGTTGGATCATTACATAATCCAAAAGGAAGAACAAAATATGCATATGTTCCCCAAGGACAAGTAAATGTAGTCTTTTCCTAATCTTTGGGAGCAATTTGAATCTGGTTGTAGCCATTGAATCCATCCAGGAATGAGAAGTATCGCTTCCCTGCCAAAGATTCTAATACCTAATCCACAAATGGTAATGGAAAATGATTTGTCCTGGTTGCTAAATTCAGAGCTCTCTAATCTACACATACCTGTCGTTTACATCCTTTCTTTGGAACTATCACTAGAGGTGAGACCCATTGACTATCCGAGATAGGATAGATAAATCCAACATTTAATAATTTATGCAATTCCTTTTTAACTATTTCTCTTAATGCAGGATTGATTCTTCTTTGTGGTTGTCTAAGTGGTCCACAATCCTCTTTTATGTAGATATGGTGGGTGCAAACTGTAGGATCAATGCCATGCATGTCTTTGTAATCCCATGCAAAAGCGTGTTGATGACATTTAATCAAGTCAACCAGTGTTATTATTTGAGTCCATGTGAGTTGATTGTTAATATTCAAATATTTGTTTAGATCAACTTCCACTTTGACAGTAAGATCAACCTGAGATGCCTCAGAAAGATGAGAAGTTCAGACTTCCTGTGGCAACAGGGTATGCAGAATATCAGTGGCTGCAGGAAAATCTGATTGTGGAATATTTGATACTAACTCTTGCAACTGTTGCCCTTGTCTTAACTGATTTGTCATAATTTTATAGAGAATTGAATAATCATCATGAATTTGTATGAATGGTTCTCTATTAATCATCATAAGATGATTGACAGAGGCAACTCCTTCCTCAAATTATTCTCCCATGTTAGGCCAAACGACTTGTTGTTGATCAAGTTGGGGCTGAGCGGGAGAATACAAAGCCAATGTTTTGGTTTTATTTCCATTTGAAATAGTCATATCTCTTGATTGACATCCAATATATGCATCGGTTGTAGCAAGCCAAGGTCTTCCCACTTTTCAAGAATGTATTTCTATTCACTATCTTGCAGTTTCCCTCATGAATTTTCAATTATAGTGCAGAGTTCTTCACAAAGGACACCACCACATCATCTACAGTCTAGCAATTCAATTTTTTTCTTTCATCCCATGGAGGCCAATAGTCCTTTGTCTGAGGAAGTGCTTCCTGAATAATCATCGGGGGGAGAGTAATGCTTGAAATCACCCTTCTATTGCGAGATTGTGTACATAACCTCTTGGTCTTCTGGAAGCCGAAAAGTACTTGGGGTCCGCCAACTCTGGTTCCACACTATAGAAATTATCGGATATTGCCTTCCAAATATCCTTCGATGCAAAAGCATTATTCTCATAATAGAAAAAAGGTGGTCCTAGCATGAAGTACACATTGATTTCCTCCAAGCGTGGCCCAATAGGTTTCCCAGGAACTCCAAAACTAGTTACTCCCTTCGAACATAAATTAGAGACGTCACATCACACACTCCAGACATTGTTTGTTTGTATTACATACTACTCTCTATGTATTTATCACCCTTTAACACTGTCCTCTGCTTTTATCCAATTGCTCTCTTCTAGGCAGCTAATGAGCTTGTTTCCATGTCATTCAAGATAATGCTTTCTTGCTTTCTTTTACGAAATTTACATGCACATAAGTCTTCAGCTTGTATCTTTTGCTACCGCACATATATAAATTATAATTCACACTCAGACGATAATAGAATAAAATAAGCATTTGTAAAGAAAATATTTAGTCATTGGATGTTACATATTATCTAACGAAAAAATCCTAGATCCAATTCTTGGAGAAAGGAAATATCATTGATAAAAAAAATTTCAAATAACACTGAATCAAATAAATTACAATAGTTTTATGCAATTTTTAAAAGTAGAACTCATGCAATGCTTTCATGCACTGACAACAAAACCGTCTGACCCATAGTATCTGAAACCGTCGGAATTCCAACGAAAACTAAAGAACATCCGACAAGGATGTTGTATATCCAACGTCACTTCCATGGCGGACTGTCGTTGAGGAGCAAACAGGGTATCCGTTGGAATTCCAACAGTAATTTATGTAATTTTTTGGCTGAGGGAGCAAATATAGCCGCCGTCAGAAGAGTTCATAAAGTTGTCAAAAGGTTGACGCTAATGGCATTTTCAGAAACACTGACAACAAGTTTTCAATGGTTAAATTTGTCGAAAGTCCGTCATTTTGTCGTCGGACTACCGACAATTGTCTGTCGGAAATTAGGCCCAAATGTACTAGTGGAATATGTTAGAAGATGTAAACTAGGTCCAGTGAAGATAAATGATTCATGTAGTTGCATTGATAGAAGGGATAATTATGCATATCATGTAAGCGATTGTTAGGTAAAATGATGGCATTTAGATTCTTGCATTATGCATTTGGAATTAATGATAAAGAAGACTATCATACTAGTATTAGTTGCAATTGTAGTATGTTTAAATGGATTAGTAATGATGAGTTATATCTATGCTTTAGGATGAAAAGGAAAAGAGCATGTAGATAGGAAATGTTGGGTTAAAATACATTTGGATTTGGTGCATAAAATGAATGTAGGATAAAGGGGTTGCCTTGCATTTAAAAGAAGGAATATAATATGCTAGTAGAATGGTAGAATGGTATTCATATCATGATGGATAGATAATATAGTAGGTTGCATATCTCATGGTTACGAATTGAATATGATGCATTAAATTAAGATGGAATATGTTTATCATGTGAGTAGGATGTCATTATGGTAGTTAATTAAGTAATGGCGTTGAAGTACCCTAGGGAAAGGTTAATGACATTATGTTATTTCCACTTGCGTAAATTAATGAAATGTGAAATGATGTATGTCCATAATTCTTAAATGGTTAATGAATGTAATTAGATGGAGAAGTTATGTGCTACATTAGTTGTTATTAGAAGTTAAATAAAATGTTTTTATCTCCATTTGCATGTTGGATGTTTAGTTTCTCTAGGGTATTTCGGTGGGCATTACACATTGACGATCTATTAGATTAAAAACCCTCACCTTCACCCCTCCACCTCCACCCCCTACACCAAACGAGGGTCAACCGAGAGCACAAATAAATGAAAACCTTGAAATCATGCAATAAAATATTATTGCAATCCGAAATGAACCTTCGGCCCACCTCATCTTCGATAATTTACAACTTTACTGCAAGATGTTGTAGAGTCTATTTGATCTGTTGATACCAATTTAAATGAATTCCATGAACGGAGAGAGTGGATGCATCAGTTTTATGCTGATGGATATACTTATAAGAAAATCAATAATATTAAAATCACCAAAGAACATATAGCCCCATATTTCATTAACCCTATAACAAGAATACCCATTCCTGCCACTAGAAAAATAATTTCAGTTAGGTGGTGTTAGCATCTACATATATCTACACATTTATAAGATAGCTGGTGGATGGTTTTTGATCATCCACCACATTACGGTTATGAGGTGCCTTTTTATTTTCTAAAGAAATTATTTTGCGAGTTTGTATTGGGTATAAAACCCAATTATTTTGACATGAGATCATTTCAGGGTGTTGGTGGTGGCATGCCACAACAAATATTAGGGGCACATGTTGTTACACCCTTACCTACTCCACCCATGGTTCCTCCTATTGATGCCACTATTCTTTCACCTATGCAGCATAGAGCACTAGTTTCCACCTCAAGGCGCTTTGAGTGCCCTCTCAAGTAACCTCAATGAACAAGCATCCCACATGGTAGTTTCTCCACTATCGACACCACATATGTGTATGAATTATAATCAGATATGTGTAGGTCCTACTCCTAGTCTTGAATCCACTACAGATGTACCTACAGTTGCATCAGATGATATTACATCATATATGTCTTTTCTTTGTTTGGATGATCATCTCGGATAGGTATACATGCATGCATGCATACATATTATAGCATCCTAAAATTGCACCCCTTTGCAATTTTAACTGTATTTGGGTCCCCACCTCAGTGTTTGTGCCCCTAGGGCTGATCTGGACCTAATTATGCTCATGCCACTCAAGTATTGCTACATTTTTTAACTTCACATCAATTTGGCACCTTGTCCTAGCCCCAAAATAGGGTAGGACCAGGGTGTGGCACCTTGGTCCTCAATAGGACCATGGCACCACACAATGGTCCTCCTCATTTTGGGCCCCTCAAAAAGCCTTTTTGTATTTTAAAAAAGGAGTGGTGTTCCCAGTTCTATGTCAACTCATATCGGAAAATTAATTAGTTTTCTTGACAGGCAAGTATAAAAGGAGGTTTTCCCCTCTCATTTCGCAATCACATACATATGAAATTCACTTTGACATCAAGAAATAAAGCATTCAAGAGAAATTTATCAACAATCAATCTTCCTTCAAGTCTTCGAGAAGCAATACTGTCAAAATTCAAGCATTGAACTAGACATTTTCATCCTATTTTGTTGAAGACTTCATACAACCCTAATTCCATGTGTAGACAAACAAAACTTCACAAGGATGTATATCATTTTATTTTCAGTCATTGTTCAATATCTCCCTCAAAATGAGAATCTTCCATTACAATAATTTCAATTATCTTTATCTCAATTTCATGGTTAATTCTAAAACTGGAGTTTGACTTAGGCAAGCCCCTATTCCAAACCTATTGCACTTTCTTTTTGTGTGTAGGAAATAGGTACAGAGATGTGATCTTCAGAATAGGAATTATTTGTAGAGATGAATCAACCCTTTTTGGCGTGCAAAAATTTCAGAGGACCATGACGACGAGCACCACAGTCCCGATATTTTAGGAGATTTTTCAATGATTAGATCCAATTCTATAAATATTTCTCAAATCCGGTGCACAACTCAATCCTACATCTATAGCTCACTGTTTTCATGTTTTTACCTTCATATCTAGCACTTTATCTTAATTCAACAATTCAATTTATAAAAGAGGACCCCAAATTAATCAATCCAATCAATATTTAGTCTTAATCTTTACTGATTTGTGACTGAATCTATTAGATTCCCCCACTTTTAAATTTAATGGTTATCCTAAGCAAAAATTAGTGGATTTCTCCCTCTAATGGTGGAAACTCTAATTTTCACCACTACACACACACACATATATGTGTGTGTGCGATATATAAATTAAGTGCAAATTTTTTTAATACAATCTAATGTTTGATTAAAATTGATTGGTGTATGTAGATGAGGGCTACACCTAATGTTCGATTCAATATTTTATTAGAGATACATGTACACATCTTGGCACACCGTTTGGGGCAAAAACAATAATTTATCTAGATATTGAACTATTTAAGTTATCATGTTGAATTTTGACAATTAAAAATTAAATCAATAAAATTATCATGTTGAATGTTGCATGTTTATTTCTTCAAGGCCTAGGTCGTGTGGCCCCTACATCGTACCAACTAGAGGGTGTCACAAGTGTAGCTTATACATCATCGAGCATTGTAGATGATCCACCTACTTTATGTATATATATTTTTAAAATTATATGTACTTAGGCATTTGTACTAGTTCAATTCAACACAACTCACACACATATGTTCAATAAATATAATTTTATTATATACATGTTTGCAGGTGGACACTACTATAAGGATAGGCTATCTTCATGAAATTTATCGGAGCCAAAATCAAGGGTCATCAACATCATTTCAGGTCTAAATACAATATATATTTATTTGTATGGATTAACAAAGTTCATACTTCAATATATTTTTTAACCTAATTTGTTTATGCACACTTTTTTTGACCTTGTACAAGAGTTAGCTACTATGATTTTCGCTCTTGATTTGGGTGCACCTAGACCTCCAGGTGCACATGATATTGGTAGAGAAGATGAGAAGCCTCATGCATGATATTTTAAAATGTTGATTATTTAATCAAATTATAAATAATTATTAATTTTATAAAATTCTAAACATGTGTGTGCGTGTGTTTCTTATCTTGTACAAGATTACACAGGTCCTAAGCAGATAGTACATGCTAAGCTAGCTGTAGGAGGTGATGAACACTTGCATATAGTAAGTTTACTAAATTTACATCAAACTCATGTCATTGGCATGTGCACTCCGTTATTTGAAAAATATTTAATTTTTAATAATTAATCTGATTTGAATTTGTTTTTTGTCTTGAACAACATGAGACAAGCCAATCTAGTACACGTGGATTGAAGAGGACACTAGAATTTGTTGATGATAGGACTTATATTTTACTGATGATAGCTTCTATTTTTTAACTTATCACATGTTGACATATATTTTACATGTACTGAACTATGCTTTTTATTTATTTATGGACTATTGACATGTCTTAGAACACATTTTCATGGACTGTATATATATATATATATATATATATATATATATATACACATCATTTTTTTAAAAATGTGTGCAGTCACATTTTTAGAATGAAATAAGATAATAAGGTATGTAAATAGATTTAATGATATACATGTGATGAAAAATAGCAGACATAATGGTCATGATGAATAAAATACTATCAAGTCGTGCATAAAGAGTAAAAAATATGTATTAAAATACATATTACCATGACCGAAGGCTATCAAATATATCAATTACATATTACATAAAGAGATAAAGCCTATTATGACCAAAAGCCTAAATCTTGAGCCAATCTATAATCATTGAGATCTTCTTGTAAGGGACCTACAAAAAAAAAAAAAAAAATTATAATAAATTATCATAACTCTATATCATGTGGAAGAAAATTACATTTATTAAAATAAAGTTAGACAATTGAAGCTTACCATCTTAGAGAAATAATTCCTTTTTGTATATCTGTAAATGAACAAATCATAGTAGTAATTGATGCCATCTAGTTGTTGGAGAACTGAAACAAAAAATATTTGATTAGCTTAAATTATAATTAGGATCTACCCCTCAAAAGAAACATAAAGTATACACAAACAATAGTAGTCATTGATGCCTTCTAGTTGTGGGAGACCTGAAACAAAAATGATTTGATTAGCTTTTACAATTAGGATCTATGACTTAAAATGAAACATAAAGTATCATGAATTAAAGTGAGATGTCTTACGGGTACAAAATTACAACTTGTATTTATTTATTATGTTATACCATTTGCATCATCTCTCTTTTGCAATGCATCTATGATTGTTTTGTGTTCTTCCATAAAGAGTGTCCATAACTATTTATTAGGTCTCCCATGATATCTACCCAATTTTATATTAGTTTCCACTACCAAATGCGAGTAGTGTATGATGTCATGGAAATGGGGACAAGGCAACAACAAAGTTCAATGTTAATAAGTTAGTTTCAACCATAAAAACAAAACAAAGAACTAAAAACCATTCCAAACATATCAAAAGAGATTTCAAAAAGCATGAAACAAGTTTAACAAAATAAAAGAAAGGAGAAGAGCCTCCCTAAGATGCTTCCATGATGCCTTTTGATGCTTCTCCCTTGTTTCGTCCCTCTCCAAGTCCCAAATGAGTGTAGCTCTCAGCTTTTAGCACTATCCATGGATGCCATATAGAGATTCAAGATGGTTGAATATGATAAGCAAATGCTATGCAAGTGTAGATAGTGATGCTATAAAAAAAACTCTATGCTAATACCAGTATAACAACAATACTCTAATCCTTTCTTCTTTGCTTGAGGAGAAGGGTTCTATTTATAGAAAAAATGAGGAAATGAAGGGTTAAGATTGAACAATCTTAACAAGGGTTAGGATTGAAAGATATTCAATCCATGTGAGACTTTCAAGCCAATCCCATGTTGACAAGTGTCACCATGGGGAGGCTTGAGAGGAGAGATAAGGAGAATTAAATGCTTGAGGGGACATGATGGTTACCCTAGTCAAAGAAATAAATGCTTTGAAGAGACACATGGGTTACATGAGGGTTAAGTTAGGGGTCAAAGTCCTTAACCCTGGGTGCAAGTGGAATTAACCATTAATGGTCATGTAAGAGCCATAAGTGGTTTGGAAGACTTTAGAGGTTAATTTGTTGAACACACAAATCATTAATTGCTTTTCAAAGACTTTGGAGTCTTTGAGAAGTGACTCCAGTTTGCTTAGGAATGTGACAATATTTAGGGGATGGATTAGGTTAATTAGGAAAGGTTTAGAAGACTCTAGAAGGGGTTTAGGCATGCAAGTGGATTTTGTAGGAAAATGCAAGTGGGAGGAATTTTGGTATTTTCAATTAAAATAAAATCATTTATTTCAATTAAATGGTGTAATTTGGATTGGGATAAATATTCAAATAAATATTAATTTATTTAAATGAGAAAAAGGAAGATAAAGCATTAAAATGCTTGAAGACTTTGAGGGAAACCATTAAAGGCTTGAAGACTTTAAGGGAGGCAATTAAAGTCTTAAGAAGACTATAGAAGGAAGCCATCAAGTTTGAAGACTTTAAGGGAAACCATTAAAGGCTTAAGAAGACTCTAGAAGGAAGCCATTAAGTTTGAAAACTTTAAGGGAAACCATTAAAGGTTTCAAGTGGGTGAGGATAAATAGGTTTTTAAATAAATAATTTATTTAAAATAGTTGTGCAACTTGCATTTATAGGAAAATGCAAGTGGGTGGAGGATAAAAGTGATTTAAATAAATAATTTATTTAAAATAGTTGCATTTGTAGGAAAATACAAGTGGGTGGAGGATAAAGGTGATTTAAATAAGTGTTAATTTATTTAATTGTGAGAGGTGGGATTTTGGGGGAATTTAAATAAATATTAATTTATTTAAATGTGAGAGAAGATTTAATTAAATAAATATGATTTATTTATTTAATTAATGGTCTGAATTTGGTTAGGTGAATTAAATCAAATAAATTGAATAATTTATTTAATTAATAGAAGAAGAGGGTTAAGATGAATTAATTAAATATATTAATTTAATTAATTATTAATTGATGGTTAAATAATCAAAGAAATATTAAATATTCATTTAATTAAGTGGACAGATTTATGTGATTACATTTGCCCTTCTTTGAGACGGTGTGGTTTATCGCGTCGTTTCAAAGAAAGAAAGATAGGTATGAGAAATATGCCCCAGAAATGTTAATTTAGTGGGTGGTATGCCCCCTCGAGAGATGGGCCGAAAAATTTCAAAAAATCGGGCGATCTCTCGAAAAAGAACGAGAAGTGGAGGGGAGGTAGAATAGAAGAAATTGGCAACAACGGTGAAAGAATGGAAGAAAAATAGAGTGAATACGGAGAAACAACAAGCCAACGAGTACCCTGAGGTCATGCAAGAGATACATAACAGATGTAGTGTGGGGTTTTGATTGATGCTATACAATTGATCAAAATTGGTTGGACAATCTGGTGCAATCGGTTTAATTGCCCTGGTCAAGTCAAAGCGTGACAGTTGATGTCAGTTGGTCGCTTGGACATGATAAAGTCTGAGTAAGTGAATCAAAGTGACCTGATGTGCCTTAGACAATTGATGTAATTGCCCGATGAAGTCAAGGTATATGAAGCAAAATATTCGTTGAGACGTAGACAATTGATGTAATTGTCCGTTGGATTGTGTTTGATTGGTTGATCAATTGATAGCGTGTGCGTGTGATGGATGGTTGTGGGGAATCATGGCAACCCCGTTGAGACTAGGTCATTATGATAAATGCCTGATGTAGTCTAGGATTACCATGATCGATTACCTGTTGAGACCTGAAGATACTTGATCAAAGTATCTGTTGATAGTCTAGGTGTGTGGGAGTCGATGTATCTGTGTAGACAGAGTAACTGGCCTAATTTTGTGGATGAGTGAGGATGGGAAGCGATGAAGGGATTAGGATGATGTTGATGATCAAGATAGGGAGGGTGAGGGGGGATTCGATGTTAGATAGAAGATATGGAGGACTAGGACCGAGTCCTATGGAAGAAGATGAGTAAAATAGAGCATGCATTATTATGACTATGTATGCATGATATGCAGCTATTATGAATGTATGGAGGGGTGGAATGCAACAAAATGCAATATATACAGATGAGATGAAATGACAATCCATGGTGCTTTATTTTTCAACATTGAGCTTTAAAATGTTGTAAGAAAATACAAGCAACTTGACATAATGATTCAAGATGACCAGAGTATTTCTTACATGGATTTGATATAGCAAGTTAATACAAGCAACTTGATATAATGGATCAAGTTGACTAGAGTATTGCTTGCGAAACAGACAAGGATTATCCCCTTTCATGCATGACTTGGATCGTCCTCCTTGATCTTAGGCTGATCATATCCTGAGACAAGTGCATACCATAATAAGAGATAAAACCTTTATCCAGTTTGGATGAGATAGGAGGAACCAAAGAAAGAGCATTGTACCTACAAACAAATAGTATATACATAAAGAATAAAGAATATGGATCCTTGGTAATGGTTCATGCTCATATGGTCGAGGTATATGCTGTAGTCAGAAAGTCGTAGTGATCTATGACTATATTTTTGCCTATGATCACGTAGCTTAGTGAACTTCCCACATAGACACCATTAGTACATGCCCCAAAACTTCATCGGAAATAATGCACAAACGATACAAAACAATGCTGAAAGATCCTGATACAGATAAAAGAATGATTGTACTCACAAATCAACCAAGTATTTGATAGCTTAACATAATTTTCTTGTCAAAGAAAACGTCACTTTTGTCTTTGTTTTGGTAAGGAAGGATGCATCCTTGTTTGAAAGACAATTTCCGATTTGTTGATGTTGATTGTGTGGTTTGATTGGTAAATGGTCATCGTGTGAGTATTATGTCAATGTTTGTTTTGTATATGTGCGGATGAGTATGTACAAGGTGTTGTCGTGTTTTGATTTTCGATGGTTTTTTCGTTGTTTTTGGACTTTGTATTGTTTTTGAATGTTTTTGGTATTTTGTGAGACATTTTTGAATGTTTTTTTGGATTTTTGTGAGATATTTTTGAATGTTTTTGGATTTTTGTGAGACATTTTTTGAATGTTTTTGGATTTTTGTGAGACATTTTTTAATGTTTTTGGATTTTTTGTGAGACATTTTTGAATGTTTTTGCCAATGAATCACCAGTAATGTAGAATCCACTTCCATCATCTAGATTTTAAGGGTATTGCCCCCAAGTTTAGACATGACTATGAAAAAGTGGGACGCAAGATGCATGAAGTACTATCTCTGTATTGCAGATTAAATAAATCGCCATGGTTTGGATGGATGGATGTGTGGATGAATGTGATCGCAACGAGCCTGAAAGATACTAGAGCCATTGTCTTTACGAGTGGTGCCTGTTTGCCAGGTTTCCACCATCACACTTACCCAAGGTGCCACCGGAGTGTTTGTTCACCGTTTGGATGTATGATTTTTCTTTACTTTTTTGAATGTTTTTGTATTTCTTCAGGACATTTTTTTGAATGTTTTTGGTATTTTCTGGTATGCAGGGGAGCTTGATGCTCTGTTCAGCTTAGGTATAAAACCATTTGAGGTGCATGTTGTTGATTGGATCTGCGAGCGGTTCTCCTTCTGATGCAACCAACTGATATGCCCTGAACCCAAATATAGCAGTGACAACATATGGGCCTAGCCAGTTTAAATCAAGCTTGCCCTGATGTTCTCTATTTGGTTGATTGCGAGGATTCTCTCATAAAACAAGATCACCTACCTCAAATGTACAAGGTCTAACTCAGTGATTGTAGCTTCTGCTCATGCGTTGCTGATAGGCTTTGAGATGGTTGTATGCAGCTTGTCGCTTCTCATCTAGTAACTCTAAGTCTTGAAGACGGGATACTCTGTAGGCTTCATCATCTATTAGATTATGCAAGGAAACCTGTAGTGATGGTATCTCCACCTCAATAGGTAAGATAGCTTCGGCACCATAGACCAATGAATAAGGAATTGCGCTTGTAGGGGTTCGAATGCTAGTTCGATATGCCCATAGTGCTGGATTCAGTTGAACATGCCAATCACGACTGGCACCATTGACTATCTTCTTTAGGATCCTCAATATGTTTTTATTGGATGCTTCAGCCTGACCATTGCCTTGTGGGTAATAGGGAGTGGAAAAGCGATGTTGGATATGAAATTTCCCACAAAGTTCACGGACATCCTGATTTTTGAAAGGAAGACCATTATCTGTGATGATGGACATGGGCACACCATACCGGCAAATGATGTAGTTGAGGATGAATGAGGCAATCTGCTTGTCGGTGACTTGGGTAAGTGGAACAACTTCGATCCACTTTGTGAAATATTCAGTGGCGGTAATAATGAATTTATGGCCATTGGATGAAGATGGATGAATCTTACCCACAAGGTCAAGGCCCCATTGACAAAAAGGCCATGGTGTTGTGATTGGTTGCAGTTCCTGGGCTGGTGCATGTATCAGGTCACCATGAACTTGACATTTCTTGCACTTTCTGACAAAGTAGTAGGAGTCTTTTTCCATAGAGGGCCAATAGTATCCATTGCGCAGGAGTTTCTTGGCTAGTGACGGACCACTTGAGTGAGTCCCACAAATTCCTTCGTGGACTTCTTCCAAAGCCTTTGTTATCTCACCTTGTTCTAGACATCGAAGGAGAGTACCATCAAGATCACGTCGGTATAGGGTTTTAGCAATAATGGTATATCAAGCAGTTTGGTGAATGAAGGTTTTACGTTGGTTATTCGATTGGTTGGGAGGAAGGGTGTGATTGTAGAGATAGGTGTAGAATTCACTGTACCATGGGGATTCAGAACTGACAAGGTGACATATCATTTTGGATTCAGGGATATCATAAGCGGGGATCCAAAGTTGTTCTACCAAGAACTCATAGCGTGTTGAATTCTGTGGAAGATCTAGGAGAGATGCGATGGTAGCCATAGCATCAGCAGCTCGATTCTGATCTCTTGGTATCTGCTCAAAAGTGATAGTAGTAAATGATGTCGTTAAATTGTCCACCATTTGCTTATATGGCATGAGTTTATCATCCTTGGTCTGATATTCATCATTTGCTTGTCGAATGACCAGTTGGGAGTCGCCATATACTTGTAGTTCTTGTAATTTCCATTGTACGGCTAGCCTGAGTCCTGTGATCAAGGCCTCATATTCTGCTATGTTGTTTGTGCATGGAAATGTGAGCCTGTAAGACTTCAGGATGCTATCACCCTGAGGTGTGATAAATAGAATGCCTGTCCCCGAGCCATGACTAGTGTACGAACCATCAAAGTATAGTTTCCATGGTTGTGCTGTTGTGATCATGAATATCTCTTCATCTGAAAAATTGGAAATGAGAGGATGATTGCCTATGAGAGGTGCATCGGCCAACTGATCCACAATAACTTGACCTTTGATAGCTTTATGATCTACATACTTGATGTCAAATTCACTTAGAATCATCACCCATTTGGCCAAGCGAACTGTCAATGCGGCTTTACTGAGTAAATACCTGAGTGGATCAATCTTTGCAATGAGTTGTACTTTGTGTGTTAACAGATAGTGCCTCAGTTTAGTGGCTGCTAAGATTACTGCTAGGCAAGCTCGCTCAATAGGTGTGTAATTGAGTTCATAGCCCACCAGTGTACGAGAAATGTAGTAAACAGCACACTCTTTCCCTTCTGCATTATGTTGTGCCAATAGTACACCCAATGTTGTACTTGTTGCTGATATATAGAGTAATAATGGTCTAATTGGATCTGGTGGGATCAACAATGGCGTATTCATGAGATAATCTTTAAGCATCCGAAATGCTTGCTGGCATCTGGCATCCCACTGAAAGCAGATGTTCTTGTGTAGCAGGTGTGTGAATGGGTGATATTTATCGGCCAGTTGTGCGATGAATCTGTGGATAGATTGGAGCCATCCTTGTAGTGTCCTTAGCTGACTGATATTCTTTGGAGGTGGCATGTCCATGATTGCCTTAACCTTTGCTGGATCGACCTCAATGCCTTTGCTTGAGACAATGTATCCTAGAAGTTTCCCAGAGGTTGCTCCAAAGACACATTTCTTTGGGTTGAGTTGAACATGATATTGTTCCAGTCTATCAAAGATTTTCTCTAATATGTCCAAATGACCTTCTCTAGTGAGTGATTTTGCTAGTAAGTCATCCACATAATCTTCCATCATAGTATGCATCATGTCATGGAAGATAGTGGTCATTGCTTGTTGATAGGTCACTTCTGCATTCTTGAGACCAAAAGACATTACATTCCAGCAATATGTGCCCCATGGACAGGTGAAGGCTGTCTTATGTTGATCTTCTGGTGCGATCTTTATCTGATTGTATCCTGAAAAGCCATCCATGAGTGAAAGCATGGCATGTCCTGCTGTTAGATCTACTATGATGTCGATATTTGGTAGGGGGAAGTCATCCTTAGGATAGGCCTTATTCAGATCTCTGAAGTTAGTACAAATACGAATGCCCCTTTTTGGTTTGCTGACAGGCACAATATTGGAGATCCATTCTGCATAATCAATTGGTGTTATGAAACCAACATCTAGGAGTTTCTTGAGTTCTGTTTTGACTAGTACTGCAATTTTAGGATGCATTTTACGAAGCTTCTGCTTGACAAGTTTGGCTCCTTCCGCTACAGTGAGGTGATGCATGACTAAATCAGGATCAAGCCCAAGCATGTCTGCATATGACCATGCAAATTTGATCGGATGCTTCTGGAAGAACTCTATAAATTTAGGTTGTTCCTCTGGAGCGAGAAGAGATGCCAGATGTATGAGATGAGGATTTTTAGGAGTCCCCACATTGTATTCTTTGGTTTCCTCAATGAGAATCATTGACCGTTCATGTTGTGTACTAGCAGGGAGGATGTTAAACCCTTCATCCTCAGGTGCCTTATAGAGGTTTTCACCATTGGATACACTCTTTCTTTATACTTTTGTTGGATCAAACAGTGCCATAGTGTGGTTTTCACTGGAAGATCCATGTTTTATTGTTATATTTTTGCAGCTGAAAGGTTTGGCATCCACCCCGAAGTATGCTGCGCTATTAAGTTTAATGGCGAATCCAGCTTTGTGATCCCCGCTTGGTAGGTTATCCCTTAATTCCAAAAAGTCAATGATGGCCTCATCATTTTGGAAGAAGTCAAGGCATGGGGAATTTGGTTGGTTCCATTCGATGAGTTCAAGGTGAATAATGAGCATTACTTCATCGATTAGGTTAAGTGCATTAGATGTATCAGTGAGGTTTAAGATAGTGTGGTGAAGGTCATTGAAGGTACTCTCCCTATCAGAATCAGGCGTCGGATGTGATGTAGGGTCTGTGGAAGAAGTTTCCAGCTCAGGAACCCAAGAGGTCTTTATCTGTGCTTCTCCATAAACAGGGATGTCTTTGCATGGTGGAGGTAGTGATGTGTCTTCCTCATCTGAAGTATTAAACTAGACAGAATCAAATTCCCACTCATGTGAGTCGGTCTCTGAATCACTTTCCAGCATCTGATTACTATACCATACTGGGATGTCCTTTGAGTTAAACACTGCAGGTGTGATTGGTTGATGTACCTTTGTAGATGAAATGATTGGTGTTGTAGGAAGGATGATGGGGATCAAGGAATCTGATACGCGGAGTACCGATAGTGTTGACTCAGTTTCTTCTGCTGGTACTGCTGATGCCATGGATGCTGCTGCGGGTTCTGATATAGTTGCTACTGCTAATGGTACTATTGATGTGATGGTTGTTGTGGATGGGATTACTAGTTCGATTGGTGGGATGATTGGCATTGGTGATAGTTGTGTTGGGATTCTGAGCCTCGATGGGGCAGTTGTGATGGTGTTTGATGCTGCTTTGATAATGAAAGGTGTCCTTTTGGCAGTAGGCTGACATAATGGTTTGCTGGGTTTTCCTTTGAATTTGAGTTTAGGAAAGATCTTTTTTTCAAAGCCTAGGCGTGTATTACCTTTGGGCTTTAATTCTGGCAGCAGAGGTTCATGTCATCCTTGTTTGCAACATCCTAAAGCACTCTGACCATCATACCCCATTCTTTGCATAATGAGGAGACCTTTGCCATACTGATCTGTAGGAAGTTTAACTTGCGGTATATTAGTGGTGATGGGATCTTTATAGATCCATTCCGCTAAGTCCTCATCTTTGGTTTCTTCTTCTTGACTCTTTCCAAGGATGAAAGGCATCAAAGCACATGCAGGCATTATTAGTGGTTGCTCGAGTAACTGCTATGGTTTACCATGTGTTCGAGGAGAAGTAGGCATTTGTCCCACACAAAAGAGTTGACTCAAGTTGTATTCCCCAGGGCCTTCCTCTGCTACTTTTATCTTAATCTTTTCTTGCTTTGGTATAGTGGTGTTTGAATTGGTAAGAGAGGTGGGACTTATATATGATGTGGAGGAAATGACTTCTCTATTATTAGGAATGGTAATCTCTGGTTGACTGATATTATGGCAATATGCAAAGGGATTTGCATCGCCTAGGATTGTGATCTCTACACCATTATGTTGGAACTTGATACATTGATGGTAGGTAGATGGTATGGCTTGCATGACATGTATCCAGGGTCTTCCTAATAATAGATTGTATGGCAGAGGAAGGTCCAAAACCTAACAGATGATGTGCTTTACCACAGGGCCCACTTAGATTGGTAGTACCATAGCTCCTTTGGATGAACGCTCCACATCATCATAGGCTTTAATTGTGATCTTCTTGTGAGGATCCACTGATTCTATGGCATATCCCAATGCTATGACCAACTGTAGTGTACAAATATTCAGGCCTGCTCCATTATCGATCAAGACTCGCTTGATCCTATGCTGATTGATAAAGCCTTCAATGTGTAGCGAAGCGTTATGAGGTTGCTAGAAGGAAGAGTTGTCACTTTCAGAAAAAGTGAGACAAGGTGATGACTTTAGACTTCCAACCATGGCTTGAAATTGGTCGGTATTCAGGTTTGTAGGGACTGACGCCTCTTGGAGTGCTTGATCCAAGATAGTTTTATGAGATGGCGATAGGCGCAAAAGCTCTAAAATGGATATAAGTGTAGGGGTTTTGTCTAATTGTTCCACAAGATTGTATTGCTTTGGGATGGAGGTGGTGCCTTGTGGAGCTGCCTTTATGGTGACCTTGCCACGACATGTAACAACATTGCAATTTGAGTTGGGATTTTTGAAGGTTATAGTTGCAACTTGTTCACTGACATTATACAGGTGATTTACAGTATATTTATATGCAGCCTGTGTATAATTTGTGGTATCAGTGCCTTGCCTGGAAGTGGAAGGACCCCTTTGATCTTGTGATGGAAGTGGATTTTTGAAGATCAGATGATCATTATTTGTTGTTTTTGGGTCATGTCCTTCAATTTCAATTTCTCCTCGGTCAATAAGATCCTGAATAAGATCTTTCAATCGGTGACATTTACTTGTCTTGTGTCCTCTCCCTTGGTGGAAACCACAGTGTTCAGTATCTCACCACCATGCGGGTTTGACCTGAGGTTCATAGTTTGATGTTTTAGGGAGAGTGACCAAATTTTGAGAAATGAGTTGTCGCAATACTGTTTCAATGGGTTCCCCTAAGGGAGTGTATGTGCATTTTTGTTTTTACTAACGAGGGCTTGGTTCATCGTGAGATGTGATGCGACTTTGATTCGAAGGAACATTTGTGTTGTTCTGAGGTGGAGGATTTTTTCCTGCAAACCGAACCACAGGTTGTGCATTATGGATAGTCCGAGCATCCACAACCCCATCATTGACAATATTCTTGTTTTTATTCCAGAAGCTTGGTTTATCACTATTGAAGCGTGGGCAAGGACCATCCTTTGGTTCATTATAGATTTTGATGAGTCCTTTCTTGATGAGTGCCTGTTCACACTTCAAACCCTTGGTGATCATATCGTTAAAAGAGTCTGTGGCTTTGACATCCAGGTGAAATTCCATTTCTTTGTTTAAGTTGGAAATGAATATTTCCACTAGTTCTCGTTTAGGTAACTGAAGAGAACGTCTGCTAGACATTTGACGCCATCGTTGCAGGAATACTGAGAATAGCTCACCTAGTTTTTGTTTAGTGTTGCACAGATCAGCCATGGTGATGTCGCGTTCAATGTTATGAGAGTAATGAGCTAGGAACTTCTGGATGAGTTCCTCAAATGTTTCTAATGCCACCTGATAGTCGGGAAAACCATGATGTGGTTGTTCCTCCCAAGCTTTGGGGAAAAAGGTGCATTAGGTAGGTGTCTTCATATGCCACTTCAAGACAAGTGGAATGAAATTCTCTGACATGATCACGGGGATCTCCCTTTCCTCTATATTTTTCAAATTTGGGTGTTTCGAATCCTCGTGGAAAGGGTGGCATATAAAGATTCCTATCAAAAGGATAGGGACAGATGTCATTGAGTGAGAATTGGTTAGTCTTGACACCACTATGAAGTTGTTGGGCGAGATTCTCGACTTGTTGCCGCAACATCTCCATTTCATTTGGAGGAGGAGGTGGTGGGTTACCTCGAAGAATGTTATATCTAATGGGATCTCTACCTTTTTCCTCTTCATGGCGACTTTGTCTTTCTGTTGCTTGTCTTAATTGGGCAAGATCAAAGTCAGAGGGGAGTTTTGCTCCTTCTTGAGCGAGCTTTAAAAAGTGAGCATCCGCATTGCTCCTGAGTATTTCGTCAAACAGTCTATTAAAGAGAGGGTTATGCTGAGCCCTTTCTATTGTTGCAGGAGTAGGAGTACTTGGGTTTTCATCATTCGCATTTCCTCCAAGTCCTTCTTGAAATTCATTGAGATTTTCCTCTTCTTCTTCTTCCATTTCTATTTCTCATTGCCTTGATTGTGATCGGGTTTGGGCCATTTTGTTTACAAGCTTTTATTGAAGTTGTGTGAAAATGATGATGAGTTTTTGATGAAATTAGAGATTGATGGTTGGTGAATTGTGTTGCACGTGGATCTCTAGCACTTTTAAGGTGGATGTAACCGAAATTCCTTCTTTGAATTGCCTGTGTGTTTTGATAAGATTTGATGTGATAAGGTGTAGAGAAATTTGAGATGTGTTACAGATTTAACTACCTAGTAATGAGAGGATTCACTCATGAACTAGTTTTAACCTGTGTAGATGTGTCTCTTAGGATGAGCTTATCCTAGATGTAGAAACAATCTAAAAAGTGATGTGATGTGTTTGATTCAAGCAATATCCAAAAGAGAATTTGAGACAAGAACCTCTTAATGTTTTGAGAGTTGGGACGGATTGATGATGAAGTGATGATGTATGCGTAAGATAATGGATGAAATGTTTTCAACTTCAATAAAAACTTTGTGTCACAAATGGGACAAACTCTACCTCTTCTCTTTCGGGTGTTGGTGGTATTTCTCGAGCTATGTTGTATGTGATATAGACGTTTGGGAAAAAGTTGGGATTAATCTTACCTCCTTGGTTTTTGTGATAACTCTGAGTTTTATATTGCATAAAAGCTTTGCAGTTCAATGATTCTGAATCAAATTCGTTTGTTTTGCCTTGAAGGTAGAGACGCATGTGATGCAGAAAGACTCTATGTGAGACAAAGATTTGTCTATTTATATAGAAGAATTTCCTCCTTTTGATCAAAGCCTTTGAGCTTAATGGTCTTCTTTTCAAGTTGATATTCTGATGACGCTTCTTCTTTCGCAAGATGTGAAGAATGGTCATAAAGTTTTGATACTTTTGTTGTTTGCACTTTGTTTTTGATGTGTTTGGTTGTTTTGAGAAATGTTTGGTTGGATGAATACTTTATTTTTGGGAGTTATTTTCTGATTTTTCTTTGACAAGAAAGCAAGCACACAAACACAAGAATGTTGCCTCAAAGGCACAAATGAGTATGGGTCTAGATCAACCCAATCCTTGGACTTGTATATGACCCTTCCTTTAGATGTATTTTAAGGTGTATTTCCAAAGCCTGAAGTAGGCTCAATTTGCACTTGGTTTTGACTAAAATGAACACACTTCAAACACTTTTTATCCCTAAGGTCAAATGGCCAGTTGTGATAAATTTAGCCCACATCTTGATATTTCTTTGAATTTGGTACTACATACCTTATGAATCCCGCCTTGGCAGGTAAGGATGTGATATACTAAGTCTTGCACGAGCATAACAAATAGATGATCCCTATGATGGGGGAGTCACCACTTTTATCAAGCCACAAGTGACTTTTCAAAAAGCTATGTTTCTACTCAAGGAAATACGTATGGTGAGTATCTTGGGAGCAAAACCATCTATGCTCTTGCACAAAATTATATCGCAAATATCCTCAATCAATAGAACAGGTGGGCTACTACTTAAAGGTGTTTAGTCATGTTTGATGTTTTTGAACATAAGTTCATTCTGCAGTGACTCACTTAAGAGCCTTGTAACCAATGGTGGGGCCCATTTGTCCTTTCGAGCAGTTACACTATAGGAACAGCTATACCCAAGGCTACAGCTTTTGCTCACACCTGATTTCTATAGCGGCTCGAAGGATTTACCGCACGAGTTCGTTCCCGAGAGTGATGTGTCTCTTGGTAGGCCTCTCTTAAAAAGATAAAAATTTGAGTGTTACTAACACTTTTCTCTTGCACCTAGGACCACGAAAGCCAAGGGAGAGGATAGTGTGTGTTAGAAGTAGGACCACTCGACCAACTCTTTTGCACAAGTGTGCCAAACACAAAATTCACTTGTTCCTTTTAACTTGTCATCGCAATGATTTTCTATCTATTTGGAGATGTTGCTCCAACAATCATGGTGTTCTTTTTAATTTTCAAAGGCAATTGTTTGAGTAAACTAGAATTTGAAAATCTTGGTTAACTTTAATGAAAAACACGTTTGCATGAAGTAAAATTGCTATAAAAATGAGAGAAGCTGATTGTGAATTTTATTTGCCCCAAAAATGGAAGTGTGGATTGTGAGTTTTAGCTTGATGCAAGAAATAAAATTTGCCTTGTTGATTTTAAGCACCAAAAGAATTTGTTCCTAACTTTGCAAAAAAATAAATTTGCCTGTTTGTTTTTGTGATTCTTTTTAACTTTGAACAAATGTGATTCTTTTTAGAGCTCTAAACGAAAGATGTGGTTCTTTTTAAAACTCCAAATGAAAGTGTAGTTGATTTTAACCCAAAAGGAAAATGAATTTATTTTATCCTAACTTGAAAGACAAAGTTAGCAATTTGAACAAATTTATTTCCTTAGCTAAAATTGCTAAAAATAATGCTATTGCAGGGGTTAGTTAAAACTTGCACAAAAGATAATTAGTTAAAAAAATCCGCATGTTTTGGTGAGCTTCTACAAGCCTAAAATTTTTGGTTTTCGGTTACAAGGAATTTTCTTACAACTCTTTGTTACAATAGCTCTACTCTGTGTGAAAACAAAAGTGCTATTTAACACGAAAGAGCAACAATATAGACAATAGTGCTAAAGTATCAATTTGCAAAGGTGCTAAATTGAGAACAAAAACACAAGAGAATGACCTGTGTGTCAATTAAAAAATTCAAAAGTTAGTAGTCTTCAAAATGATTGCTCTTTGATTCACGTCGGGTTCACCAAATGATGTCATGGAAATGGGGACAAGGCAACAACAAAGTTCAATGTTAATAAGTTAGTTTCAACCATAAAAACAAAACAAAGAACTAAAAACCATTCCAAACATATCAAAAGAGATTTCAAAAAGCATGAAAGAAGTTTAACAAAATAAAAGAAAGGAGAAGAGCCTCCCTAAGATGCTTCCATGATGTCTTTTGATGCTTCTCCCTTGTTTCTCCCCTCTCCAAGTCCCAAATGAGTGTAGCTCTCTGCTTTTAGCACTATCCATGGATGCCATATGGAGATTCAAGATGGTTGAATATGATAAGCAAATGCTATGCAAGTGTAGATAGTGATGCTATAAAAAAAACTCTATGCTAATACCAGTATAACAACAATACTCTAATCCTTTCATCTTTGCTTGAGGAGAAGGGTTCTATTTATAGAAGAAATGAGGAAATGAAGGGTTAGGATTGAAAGATATTCAATCCATGTGAGACTTTCAACCCAATCCCATGTTGACAAGTGTCACCATGAGGAGGGTTGAGAGGAGAGATAAGGAGCATTAAATGCTTGAGGGGACATGATGGTTACCCTAGTCAAAGAAATAAATGCTTTGAAGAGACACATGGGTTACATGAGGGTTAAGTTAGGGGTCAAAGTCCTTAACCATGGGTGCAAGTGGAATTAACCATTAATGGTCATGTAAGAGCCATAAGTGGTTTGGAAGACTTTAGAGGTTAATCTGTTGAACACACAAATCATTAATTGTTGTTCAAAGACTTTGGAGTCTTTGAGAAATGACTCCAGTTTGCTTAGGAATGTGACAATATTTAGGGGATGGATTAGGTTAATTAGGAAAGGTTTAGAAGACTCTAGAAGGGGTTTAGGCATGCAAGTGGATTTTGTAGGAAAATGCAAGTGGGAAGAATTTTGGTATTTTCAATTAAAATAAAATCATTTATTTCAATTAAATGGTGTAATTTGCATTTGGATAAATATTCAAATAAATATTAATTTATTTAAATGAGAAAAAGGAAGATAAAGCATTAAAATGCTTGAAGACTTTGAGGGAAACCATTAAAGGCTTGAAGACTTTAAGGGAGGCAATTAAAGTCTTAAGAAGACTATAGAAGGAAGCCATCAAGTTTGAAGACTTTTAAGGGAAACCATTAAAGGCTTAAGAAGACTCTAGAAGGAAGTCATTAAGTTTGAAGACTTTAAGGGAAACCATTAAAGGTTTCAAGTAGGTGGGGATAAATACGTTTTTAAATAAATAATTTATTTAAAATAGTTGTGCAACTTGCATTTGTAGGAAAATGCAAGTGGGTGGAGGATAAAGGTGATTTAAATAAATAATTTATTTAAAATAGTTGTGCAACTTGCATTTGTAGGAAAATACAAGTGGGTGGAGGATAAAGGCGATTTAAATAAGTGTTAATTTATTTAATTGTGAGAGGTGGGATTTTGGGGGAATTTAAATAAATATTAATTTATTTAAATGTGAGAGAATATTTAATTAAATAAATATGATTTATTTATTTAATTAATGGTCCGAATTTGGTTAGGTGAATTAAATCAAATAAATTGAATAATTTATTTAATTAATAGGAGAAGAGGGTTAAGATGAATTAATTAAATATATTAATTTAATTAATTATTAATTGATGGTTAAATAATCAAATAAATATTAAATATTCATTTAATTAAGTGGACAGATTTATGTGATTACAGTGTATAATCTTCTTTTATGATTCATAATCTTCAAATGTAGGGATCCTTTCTTTCTTGTTAGATATTTGCATAGCTAGGTGCCAACAACAGCCATAGATATCGTTGGATGGTCATAACCATCATCATCTACTCGAGAATGAGTTAACTTATGTTTTGGCTTTACACATCAAGGCAACTAATAATTTATTTCGTCTTCATTGTCCTCAAGTGCATCAACAACATAGACATATCCTGCAAACCAAGTTTAATTAAATACTTAGTGAGAAATAGAATTCACATATATAGACAAGCATTCATATAAATATTGTTCAATAAACCAAAACAAATTGAATTGAATTTTACCCTCTTTTATAGGATCTAAAATGTGGTCATAGTCATAAAGTGCAAACATATGATCATTATCTTCATTTGTTCTTTCATGTTGATCATGTGTTTCTATGGGTGTCAATGATCTTTGTTACCATTCTCTAACCCATTTTGTATTCTCACAAAATTTCCAATCACCAACAACACAAAAATGACAAAAACAAGTAATCTCCCTTGTGAATATAGTCCATGTGTTTGGATTAGAACTCTTAAATGAATGTCATTTAGTTGATCCACTTATTGTATCACAATCATGTCGATTAGGACTATTATCTTCCTCAACTAACCAGAAGAAATGTTGAATTATGGAGTTCTCTATTCATCCCGTAGATAACTTTGAATTGCACTGATCCACAATTGCATGAGCATTTATAAATTTCACTGCATCCTCAAATTTTAGTTGTTCTCTAGTGAGAGCTCTTGTTACACATGCACTAGCTCCATCATGTTCTCCTTTACCATGTCTTGCTTAAAAAAAAATCCACATATGTTGGAAATTGGTTTCCTTGTGGCCTCTGCCTAGCCAATAAAACATTCTTGTATTTTTGAACTATCCTGTGCAATTATTTGACCATATCATATCTTTTGTCATCTAAATTTCTCTTTCCTTTAGATTATCATAAAATACCTTGAAGCAATAGTGAACTAACTCTGATGAGTGTAATCGATTATCACAAATATAGAAATAATACTCCCTCCAAAAAATTTCATTATCTTTTGTACTATCATGTGCATTTCTATATATAATATAAACAAAAATTGCCACTTGCACTAAATTATAATACAAAGATTGGCTTTCTTCTTGTGGTTTCAGAGTATAGTTTTTTGTGAAATCAACAACTGATAGTACTGTTCTAACTGGAAATGTGTTCTTGAATATTTGAAATTGTCCATCAAACTATCGGGCATGTTGGGAGTGTTTAACATATTTCAGAACAATCTGACTCTTAAACTCATTAATAAATGCATTTACACTGATTTTTCTGTGATCAAATCTAAACATTTCCTAATATTTCCATCATTTAGATAGTACTCAACATTTTTTAATATTTTGACATCAACCAATTTTTGTTCAAAATAATTTGAAATATCTTCATGCAAACATTCACCTAACAATGAAAAGTTCCCACATACATTGCAATGACAAAAAATAAATGCATTTGAAATAAATAATTGCTCATTAGGTGGTTTATAGAATAAAGTTGCTATACACTCCTTGATAGTTTGAGGTGGCATGTAAATGCCACAATCTTAAATAATATCATTAGTATGTAATGTACAACTTATATATCGAAACACATCATAAAAATAATAAAATTGAATATGAGTTTTACAACAACAAAGGGTTATTTGTTTATTGATTTTTACATACCAGGGTTTTCATTTCTCAAATGATCTTTGACTAATACATACATTTGCTAACACAAAATCATCTAAGATTTTTTTATAAAATTTAACTTGAGTCAGGTCTAGAAAATGTTTTGGATGAGGATTACAAATTTTTTATCCCACTCGTAAATTCAAAACGTCTCTAGCATTAGATAACACTATTGTCTTATCATGCCAAAAAAATTCAATTAATGATTTAGTTTTAATATTTAGTTTCATGTTTGACCTTGGAAGTCTACCACTAAAAATCAAACAATGGTTTATTGGATCACTTTCAATGGTAACTCTTCTCTTGGCCGCTCTTGAAAAGGTTTTATGATGTATATTCAAATATCCACTTATATTGCTTAAAATTCTTTTATTTGTAATTGTTTTGTAAACTACAATAGTTTGTTTGTTTTTTGGCAAAAGTGGAGGACCACTATATATATTAATATAATAATAAAAGAGTTACAAAAAACCTGGCTCGATAAGCATACCGGTAGGAAAGAGCCAAGGGAGAAAACCTCCAGTTATAGCTCGACTCGACATAACAAAGACCTAAAAAAACTAAAGACTAAAGCCTAAATCCTAAAATCTAAAAACCAAAACTAGATATAATGAAGGGTCATTCCCAAAGCAAGGCCAATAACCCTTTTAAAAAGATGATAATAAGTAATTATCATAGAATGCTAAGTAAGCCCAAGTGATGTCGATAGATATTAGGTGATAAAAACTTTCGAAGGCCAGCCGATCAAAAATGCCCAATTTGCTAAAGGCATCATCGAATTTCTGCCATAGCAAAATTTTATTAGATCCCTTTAGAGATCTATTCTTCCATAACCACTGGATACCTCTCCAAGTCATCATGTAGATCGACAGGTAAAATCATACCACCAGTGACCTGTTGCAGTGAAGTAGAACCAATTTCACCACCATCTAGAATAAGGCCATGATGAGGAGGAGCATTAAGGTCTGGCACGGGATTATGCAGAACAACCAGTTGAGCATTCGGGTCTCTTGTATCAACAGAAGGAGCGTGAAGGAGAATAATATGGGCATTGAATTTCTATTTAATTTGAACCATCATTTCATGCCCAATATCCCTATAATGTCTATCTAAAACCCTCTGAATAAAAGCATAATTCTGCATTTCCAGAGAGTATTTTATGTTGTCATAAATTGAAAGGAAAACATGCCTATTAAGGAGGAATTGCTACGGGAAAATACCACCTATGTAAGCTACACCATCCCATAAGTCATATCTTTGCACTGCAAGCAAAAACTTATTGTCTGGAAGGAAAACATCTCTGACCACTTTAGCAGCAATAATTTTGAGTAGAGGCATGGATTGAAGAAGGTCGAGAGCATTAGAAAGAAAAATTGACACCTAGTGAGAGGAGAAAATGATTCTCCTTGATTGAGGAAACAAAATATGCTCCCCGATAATCCTTTTAATATTCTTCAGCACTTGATAACTATGGGAAAGAAAAATCAAGCCAAGATGTTTATCTATTATATGTTCGGAAAAAGGTTGCTCACATTCTTGCACAGAGATGTTGACCCTGTAATTTCGAGGCATGTATTCAATGTGCTCTCTTCGACATGTATGACATACTAGAGAATTTTGTAAATCACTCATCTCTTTGATGTCCCTATCTAGCTGCATTAAGAAAACATCAACTTGCCAAGCAAAAAACTCGCCCACTGAAATTGGGATAAAACTGCCAGAAAATTGATGGAGAAGATAAATAATAGCAATCTATCTTCTCAAGCCTTGGATTTCGAGGGCACTAAATATCGGCACATGGAGCTATGTTTTTGCATGCTCAAGGATAATAAATCAATATTTTTACTATGGGAGATGCCGCCAACAGACGAATTAATAACTGTTTGCACATGCGATCGTATGAATAATGAATAATATCCTAGTACGCGTAGTATATTTCCTGCAAAAAGTCATATTAATGCAAACCAAAAAAACTTGAAATAATGATTAGTGTATTCTTTAAACGGCTAGTCTTTTCCTGCAAGGACAAAATCCGACTTTATAGTATCATCCAGGTAAGAGAGAATAAAGTTTAAATTAAACCCTATCCGTGAGCCAATTTCCTTCCCTATATGTGTGTGAAAAATGAACTTCTTCAAAAGAGTCTAAATAATTCCACAGTTGAGTAAGAACATAATGGATGTGCCAATTAAAAGAATTCCTGCACTTACAAGCATTAATAATAATAGAGGAATCCCCTTCAACATGAATTTTAGTGTATCCCATTTGTTTGGCTAGAATCAACCCTTGAAGTAAAGCCTAAGATTCGGCCAAATTGTTAGTACCAGGAGGAAATGTAGATGATTTATAAGCTCTTAGTCTCCGTTTATCATCCCTTATGCAAGATCCAACACCTAAAATACTTGGGTTCCCTCATGAAGAGCCATCAAAATTAATTTTAACAAAGTTAGTCTAAGGAAGTTGCCAAATAATAGAGGCCATGTCAATTTTAATTTTATTGTCTGATGATGGCAAAGTGGAAATAGGAAAAACAACCTATTTCCATTCCTTAAGAATGTTTGCATCCCATGAAGTGAAAAACGAACAAGGATGCTTCTGCACATAAGAGTTAACCAGTTCTAAAATAGCTGATTCTAAATTTTCAAAAAAGGATTCAGTAGAGGATGACTGATTCCTGAATATTCTTTTGTTCCTCTCCCACCACACTGACCATAGAACTATTGCTGGAATTAGCCACCAGATGCAAGAAAAAAAAAGATGATCTAAATAAAATTGGCCATGATTGAAATAATTCCCAGAGGGAATTTGGGAGAGGTGTAGAGAGACTCAGTTTTTTTCAAAATGAAGCACCAACATTGACAAGAAAAAGAGCATTGGAGAAACAAATGATCAACATCCTCATTGGCTTGGCCATATAAAACACATAAAAAAGGCTGAGCAATCTGTAATTTATGCAATTTATCACTAGTAAGAATTTTTTTCTGAAGGGCCAACCGTGAGAAGCATCCTGCTTTTTGTAATATTATATTGTTCCAACAAAAGGAGAAAGGCCTTTGTTTAATTTGCTGAGTCACCTTTTGTTAAAGATCTTTATAATTGAGCTTCACTAAATAAGAACTATCTTTAGAGGGAGACCAAATCACTTTATCTTCCTTATTAGATAAAAAAATTACTCGGTGAGCTAAAGATTCAAGGACTAATACTAAAGCATTTTTGCCATCAATTATTTCAGAAAAATCTTTCAAAATTTTCTTACCTGAATATAACTCAACTGCATCTACATAATCAATAAGTTTATCTCCCCACTTTTGAGTAGCAAATGAAATTACACCTTGTAAAGTTTGCAGTCGGGATAATGGAGTATATGCATTCCAGGAATCATTCTAGAAAAGTATTGATTCACCATTATTTTCTTGCCAGGAGATATAAGATGTGATCACTTTTCTGGATAGCATCATGAAGTCCCACATAGCAGAACCTTTAAGGGGATTAGAAATTGTAAAGACTCTATAAGGATGTGAAGTGTCAAGGTATTTCACTTGCATAATCTGACACCATTTTGTGTTAGGTTTAGCATACATTTTCTAGACCAGCTTGCCTCCAAAAGCCAAATTTTGTTTAGAAATATCATGAAGGCCTATCCCTCCTAAGACCTTATCATTTGACATGCTAGATAGAGAAGCGAGAGGAATCTTGTTTCCTTGAGATAAGTTTCCTTTCTAGAGAAATTCTCTAATAATTTTCTCTATCCAAGTTATAACAGATTTAGGAGCCTTGAGAACAAAGATGTAAAAATTAGAAATTGCAGTTAGGATAGTTTTAATGAGGAGTATTCTGCCTGAAAGAGAGAGCCATCTAACTTTTCAGGCTACAATTATGTCTTTATTTTTATCTATAACATTTTTCCAGTATGAAGACCTATTAGCTCCCATAAAGAAAGGGATGCCTAAATATGTGCAGGGAAGTTCCTCAACCTTAAAACCAAAGATTTTAATAATCTATTTTCTAACAACCGACCTTGTATTGAATACCAATATTTTGGATTTGTGTGCATTGATCCTCTGATTTGAAACTGATAAATAAGCTTCCAAGGAATTTTTCATAAGCTTAGCTTCAGAGATAGTCAATTTACCATAAAGAAGTGTGTCATCTGCAAATAAAGTATGTGTGACAGCAATATTAGTTCTTGGAATTAGGATCCCCTACCAATTCTCACTAACATTCTTAGAGTTGATCAATTTGCTAAGGGCTTCAGCCATGATTATGAATAGAAAAGGGGATAAACAATCCCCTTGTCTAAGGCCTTGAGTCCCTTAAAAAAACCCCATTGGGGACCCATTGATGATGATTGAAAAAGTTGCTCCTAACACACATGCCTTGATCCATCTACACCATTTATCTGAGAAACTGAATTTGTGAAGAACTTTCAAGAGGAAGTTCCAATCCACCTTATCATATGCTTTCATCATGACAAGTTTAACAATAAAGGAAGGCAATTGAGATGAATGAATTGAGTGCAGGACTTCATGAGCAACTAAAGCACCCTTAGAAGTTTCCCTTCTAGGAACGAAACCTCCTTGTTCAAGAGATATAATTTTTAAGATTAGATAGACCAATCTGAGATAAATAGCCTTAATGATGATTTTATAGATAGTGTTGCATAGTGAAATAGGTCTGAATTCTGTAAAAGTCTTTGGATCCTTAACTTTGGGAATGACTGCAATATTTGTGGTATTGAACATTTTTAATATTGAAGAGGTTCTTCTTGATTCTTCCAGAATAGCCACCAAATCAACACAAATTACATCCCAACATTTTTGAAAGAAAAGGGCCATAAATCCATCAGGCCCAGAGCTTTGTTTGGAGATAGTAAAAAAACTACTTTATGCACTTCTTCTAAAGTTAAGGGTTTCATAAGAATATCATTATCTTGCTATGATACTAAAGAAGGGACGGGAGCTAAGACTTCTTGATCATTAACATTGACATTATTAGCATTTGCAGAGGAAAGTGGAGCTAATAAGGACTTGAAAAATGTAAGTCCTTCATCCTAAATCTCCTTTGCATTGGTGAGGGCTTTACCTGTCTTAGCATCATTAATTGAAAATATAGTGGTTGCTGTTCTTTTTGCTTTCGTAGATGCATGAATTTTTTTGTGTTCCTATCCATTTCTTTCAACAATAGTTCTCTAGATTTTTGTCTCCAATAGATTTCTTCTCTTTTGCTAAGCTCTTCCCATTTGGATTGTAAATCTCTTTTCTTATCATAGGTGGAAGCAACCGTACCATTCAAAATGATATGCTAATGAATATCATTAAGTTATTTTGTAACTGATTCTTTTTCAAAAAAAATAAAATTGAATGAGAGCACATTCCAAAGTCTAATTTGTGCTTTAACAAACTGCATTTTCTTGAAAAATTGATACATCTTAGATCCAATGAAACGTGGAGCAATCACCCACCACTATCTCAGTAAAGGGAGGAAATGTGGATGCCTGAACCACATTCTCTCAAACTTAAAAGTTGGTCGATGAGAAGGCATTTGAGAGGTTGTAGAAATGGAGAATGAAATAGCAGAGTGATCTGAGTAGATGAGAGGTAAAATGTTCATTTCAACTTTAAAAATATTAAGCAACAGATTTTGAGAAATAAGAAATATAACTAATCTCTCAACAATCTGTGTGAAATCTCTTCTCTTATTTGTCCAAGTAAACAAGCCTCTCTGAGGGGCTATATCTTGTAAAGCATTATCAAAAATGAAACTTACAAAGTCATCAATGGTCTTTTGTGGAGGGATAATACCTCCTAATTTCTCTTGAAAAGAGACAATGGTATTGAAATCCCCACCCAGAATAAAATTTTGATCAAGGGATTGTTGAATAACCATTGATAAAGAGTCCCAAAGCCTTTTTTCTCATGGGTCTGAGTAGGACCATAGACATTTATGATTTTAAAAGAGAGATCAAAACATTGAACATTCATCATTTGCCAATTATTGTTTTCACCAACAATCTCTACAGTTAACTTCTTTGGATTCCATAAAACTAATAGACCTCTAGATGCCCCTATAGCTACAACATGAGAATCTTTCCAGTAAGACCATTTAGAAATCGTTGATTTAAAAGTATCTGATGATAATTTTGTCTCCTGTAGAAGTATAATATCTGCACCTAAAGAGTCAAGTTGCTGCTCGACAAGGTATCTTTTGTCAGAGGCATTAATGCCTCTGACATTCCAAGAGATGATCTTCATTGTTGTCAAGAAGAGCGACATGTTCTCCTCGGTCTTTTTGTAACTGAAAATTTCCCATCTAAGGTGGATTGTATTCCAACCTCAATCTCTTCTTTAAGTTTAGCTATAGTTGTTTTTCTCCCTCTAGGCTTTGGAGAATTCTTTACATGATCCTAAGAAGTTGGAGATTTAGAGATGGACAGAGACTATGAGAAATCAAAGGATGATTCAAGATATTTTGGGGCATCAAGATCATGATTATTTCAATTTTCATCCTCTCAGGGTTTAGATGCAAATGGTGATTGACAATAGGAATGATGAATATTATCTGTAGACACCCAAAATTGTCATGTCTAATTAAATAAATATTTTATTTATTTAATTACTTTAGCCTAATTCTTCTATTAATTAAATAAATCTTTATTTATTTAATTCATTCATTTATCCTCTTCTAGCCTTATTTCTCATTTAAATAAATACATTTATTTATTTAAATTATCCTTTTCCTAAATTAAATAAATATCTTATTTATTTAATTATCCCAGTTCTTCTATTAATTAAATAAATCTTTATTTATTTAATTAATTCATTAACCTTTTCCACCCATGACACATGTCATTCATCTCTTAATTCATACACTACCTACCTCTTTCATTATTTTATCATTTCTTTTACCTACCCTCTAATCCTAGCCAACCTCCTTTTTACACCCCTTAATCTTATCCCTCCATTTCATATAGTGTCTTCTATTTAAGGAGATGTTTCCTTCATTATCAAACCCTAATGAACTATTTGATCACTTGGCTACACTACGATCCTACCTGCAACCACATTTCGTTCTTTGTTGAGCTCTTGTGCGCATAAAATCTGAGAGCAAATATATCAAGCAAGATCAATGGAGATAGGAAGAATGGAGATCAAAACCCTATTGGACATGTGATGGTATAATCTTTGTGATTTCATTTGATTTGCATTGTCTTAGATAATCTTCATATGTTATGGTGGATCTTTGTTGTTGTTAGGCTAGGGTTTTGTGATTGAGTTCATTTAGCCTTTCAATATCGTTATTATTGTTATCCATTTTCACCACCATACACATTTTGGCACGCCCGATGGGACTCTTGTCCCTTTTGCATTTAACATCTTTATTGCAAGTTTTGTGTTTTTGAAGTCTTAGATCCGACATTTTTTATGGCATTTTGATATTTTCGCGTCTGCGCATTTTCGGATCGCGTTTTTGGCTTTCTGTTGCATCTGTGAACTTTCGGACCGCGTCTGTGTTACCTAATCGCGTCTGTGTTATCAGCAATCTTTTTTGTTTTGTAGGTTTCGGAAATCGCGTTTATGTCATAAAGCCGCGTCTGTGGTGGTTTTAGCCATGTCTGCATTAAACAACCGGGTCTGTGTTTTCTATCTGTGTTTGTGCCTCACAGAACCATGTTTGCGTCAGAGAATAGCATCTGTGTCGAGGGTAACCGCGTCTGTGTCTATCAATTTCAAATTTTGAAGTTTATTAATTCAATTTCAAGTTTTGCATTTAGGGTTTCAGATCTGATTTATTTTGAGCTCACATTTTCAGATCTAGCTAACGAAATTGGTGCAGCTTGTCTTGAAAGCTAAATCGTTTGGTTGAAGGCCCCTATTTTCACAAAGTCTTTTGGGTTTAAAATTTATCTAACTTGTGTGCTTGCAGGAAGGGGTGATTATTTGAAACAATCCAAACTACTAACAACCTTTTGTTGTAGGTCCTTGGCAAGGGTTTTGATTTTTATTGTGTGCCTTGTTTTCATAGATTAGCAAACACTTCAATTGGTGCACTAAAATTGAATCATTGTCTTTTGTGTCTTGAGCAATAGGCTCTTTTTGTTTAATCTTTAGAGGGTCTGTCTTCCCGTGTGGTCATTAGGACTACTAGTGAGAAGAGAACGACCCAAGTGGTAGCGAAGAAAACCCACCTCTTCCGAACCACTATAAACAAATGTGTTCATGGTGAAAACTATGGATAACGTGTGCTGATTAGTTCATACCAACACTATGTCTCCCCATAAACCCATTTGATCAAATTTATTTGATCAGTTGTAGGGCGTGACCCCTACTGGCTGGGAGCCTTCTATATTTACAGAGCTGAAAGTGCCGCATGTATGGCCACACGAGCGGATGCCCTTACTAGCACCTTTTTATTTTAGAAGCCCAAATCCTTCTAATTGTTGGGGCAGGAGGTCGGGCCTCTGGTAGTGGCCCACACACATACGGTTCTTAGTAGAGATACAAAGTTCACCACGGGGAGTTTTCATGGGGATTGATGCTTGGCTAACCTGAGAAGTGAGTGCCGAGGGTGGAGCCAGTGAGGTCAAGCATCTAAGAATCCACTCTGAATAGCGTAGCCTCGGGGGTAAAACCCTATGTGGGATCAACAACTATTGTCTTGGCCAGCCATAAGAATTGTGCTTGACTTATGTTAAACATTCAAACATTCAAAACCAAACAACAAAAAATTGTGTCTTTCGTGTCTTCAAGTGTATGCAAAACATTTTTACATTAAACAACACACTTTTTATTGGAGTCATTTTTGAGTCTAGACACTTACAAACATTGGGTCTTCATCAACACTGTGTCCTCTTGTCATGAAAAATAGTCAAATAGTCATATTTGGTCACAACAAAACGACTTCACAGATTTGAAAAAATTGCACAAAGTTTATAGAAACGCGTCTATGTCTGTCATAATCGCATCTGTGCTGTCTAACCGTGTCTGTGAAGGGCAAAAACACGTCTGTGTCCCCAGAATCAACAGTACATTTTGCAAAAAACTTAGAAACGCATCTGTCTGTCATAATCGCGACTGTGCTGTCTAACCGCGTCTGCGAAGGGCAGAAACACGTCTGTGTCCCCAGAATCAATAGTACATTTTGCAAAAAACTCAGAAGCGCGTCTGTATTGAACAGAAACACGTCTGTGTCAGGGAATCGCGTTTGTGAAGTATACAGGCACTTCTGTGTTCAGAATTGCAAAAAATTTTACAATCCAACAAACAAACACAATCAGCTTCATAATTCTTGAGCTTCCTAGGTTGTTTCTCCAGGTTTCATTTAGCATTCAACCTGTCTTTGGGTCTCACACAGTCCATCATTGCTTCACATCTCACATTACATTCACATTTGTCTAAACTTGAGTCAAAAGGTCACTTGCTTGTCCTCATCATACTTTGTCAACACACTACATACAACAACACTTTGCTAAGTGGTCCCTCATCAAGGTCTATCACCTTTGGGTCTCATTTGGTCTTACTTAGAGTCAAGGTCAACTTACCTCATCAAGAGAAACTATCCTCTCTTTGGAAGTCACACCTACTCTACTACATGCATACTTGGTCTTACACTTTGGACATTGCAAGTACACCTCAGATTCATTTACACTCCATCCAAGTCTTGGTCTTCCATACTTTTTCCATTTTCATCTAGTCTCACACATCTTGGTCAATACCTAGTTCATGGTTGAAACCCGTCTTCAAAAATCTAGGAGAGAAGCTAGAGAGGCTTAAGAGTCCGCAAACATGAGTTCCTATGAGTATGACAATGATGTCTTTTTCAATACTGATCATAACACATTACCTGACATGGATGCCTATAGAAACATTCCAAATGTTGAGAACATGGACACTACAAAGAACAATGATACACACAATGACAATTTGGACAACTTTTCAGTACATTCGGCAGATGTGGAAGAATCCATTATGAATCCCCATTTCAATCAATTGGTTGAGGAAATAATGAGGAGGGATAGACAATACTTCTTACAAATAATGGCACAAAGTGGAGCCAAGATACCTCATGATTTCGACATGTCTCAAATAATGGAAAATCGACCTTTGCAACAACTTCACTCCAACATGGATAAAAGGAGGCCTAATAGTGGAGGCAATAGAGGACCACATATGGTGCCTGAATCACCATCATCTTTGTTTCAAAAACTAGAAATCCCACATACACATGGTCAAGCATCTGATACTCACCTTCGTAGGCCATTATGGAAGTCTTATGCAGAAAGATATGCTCAATCACATGACAATGCTAAAGATCAACCATCAAAGCAATTGGATATTCAAAGGCATGCTCAAAATTTGGACACAAGGAAAGCCCGTGTCAAATTTGGGGGCAACACATTAGAACATGACATGCCTGTGGAATATGGTATACATGGACAAAATAGATATGGTGGTCCTCAACATGAATCTATACCAAGTGGTCCATATACACAGCATCATTATAGACCTCCTTCATATGAACATGTGTATGATCAGTATCATCCATATATGCAACATGCTCCTCCTCCAATTGGTGCCTTAAGCATGGGGTATGGTCTGAGAAGTCGATCTCCACCTAAGAGCAATTTGGAGCAAAAAAATCAGGGACTTACAAAAGAAAATGGAGGACATAAATACACCGAAGCCAACATACACAATGAGAGACATATGTCCTTATCCATTTGACAAGAGCATTCCAATGCCTCCTTTTCCTACACACTTTGTGACACCTAAGTTTGATAAGTACAGAGGAAAAGGGGATCCTAAGGCACACATAAGATAGTTTTTCATAGCTTGCATTGAAGTAGCACTAGAAGAGACATATTTGATGAGATTATTCCCACAAAGCTTAGGCGATCAAGCTATGGAATGGTTCTCCCAACTACCACCTGGTATTAAGTCATGGGGTGACTTAGCAAAGGCATTTATTCAACATTTCTCCTACAATATAGAGACAGACATATCAGTCACTACTTTGTGCAACACTAAGCAAAAAGAGGGAGAGTCTTTTGCATCATTTTTACAAAGATGGAGGAATCTAGCCAGCAGATGCTCTTGTGAAATTCCACAAAAACAAATGGTAGAAATGTTCACCCAGAATGTTAACAAAGACATTGGCTATGATCTAAGAAAAGCTTGTTTGTCTACCTTCAAGGACGTCATTGAAAAAGGCTTAGCAACAGAAAAGGTTCTAATTGAACAAGGAGTCATTAAGATATTCAAGGAAAGCAAAGATGACTTTAAAGGAAAAGACAAGCCAAGATTTTGGAATAAAAACAAGAACACAGTCAATGATGGTGTTGTTGACGCCAACATAGTGCAACCCAAATTCATCTTTTTGGGATCAAGTTCTACAAACAATCAAGTGAATACTCAAACAACTTCTAGATCATGAAGGAAGTACACCCCATTGGGAGAACCACTTGAGTTTGTTTTCAAAAAGCTAGTGGCAAACAAGGTAATCACAGTTCCAGATTTTCCTCCATATGAACCAAAGGTTAAGCCAAATTTGTGGAATGATGATGAATATTGTGAATATCATAAGAGCAAGGGTCATAAGACAGGAAATTGTCATCGACTGAAGAACATCGTACAAGATCTCATTGATAGAGGTGACATTGAGATTGAGGGACACTCATCCAATCAAGAACATGAGATGTTTAAGGAGCCATTCCCAAAACATGACAAGGGAAAAGCTAAAGCCACAGATGACCAAACCAACTATACTAGAGTATCCTACAACTATGATTCAACCATCAATCACATCTCAATGGACAGTTATGTCTCTACTATTATCATCAAGGACAAAACTCCTGAGAATTCTACCCAGTGACCCAAGATTGTCCTAAAAGGTGTTGGATCTTCTTCCGAACCTACTTCTAAATGTCATGTTACAACCCATCGAGGTAAAATTACTTTTCCAGGTGCTTCAACTAAAAACACCGCTTTTTCATCAACCAAACCTGAGTATGATCTTGTAGAATAGTTAGGGAAGACACCCACGCTCATCTCCATACTTGAGCTCTTATGCATATCCCCCGCTCATAAAGCTATTCTTGACAAAATATTGAGAGACACTGTCGTTCGTACTGATCTGAACGTGGACCAATTTCAAGCCATGGTGGGATACCTTTCCATTCCACATTCCCTTACCTTCACAGAAGCCGATGACGCCTCCGTAAGTCAACCACATAATGCATCACTACATGTTGAAGCCTTCATACACAAACATAGAATAAAGCGAGTCCTGATAGATGGAGGAGCTAGTCTAAACATTTGTACATTGAGCACAATTAAACAATTGGGATATTCTGATAAAGCTGTGAATTCAACAAATCAAATCACCATCAAGGCATATGATGATGAAGAACGTTCATCCAAGGGCACTGTCACCTTACCTCTCAGAGTTGGGCTAGTTACAAAGGATGTGGTTTGTCAAGTCTTGGATCTAGATCTCACTTATAATATATTGCTAGGACATCCTTGGATTCATGAAATGAGGGCAGTCCCATCGACCTATCACCAATGCATTAAGTTTCCTCACAATGGAGTTGAAGTAACGGTTAACAGTGATCCTAATCCATTCATATATTGCAATAACGTGAGATCACAAACTGAGACCATCATTCCCAGTAATCGTGAAGCTGTTCCTTCTTTTGCATACATTGATCTTGAGTCATTGAAACCTTTGACATCAAAGCAAGGTGAGCTTAAAGGCAAATTTCAGGACAAAGGCATGGGAGAATACACTTTAAATCAGACCATGTACTTACGACAAGTCATGAGTTCCCCAAAAGAATATGGAAGACCACATCCTAACAAGCAAGTATCCATCGTGGTACTCGAATGGGAACCTACTACCTTTCAAAGATGGGGCGAACTGGAAGAGGAAGACTTATACAAAATACTCTACAAAGACATTGAAGATGACACACAAGATCACATCAAAATACCCTGTGAGAAATATGGCAAAGGCTTCAAGATTCTACAAAAATTCGGGTATGATGGAAAAAGCCCTCTTGGGTTACGAAAGGAAGGCATCATTGAACCTTTACAACCTGAATTGACTTTCAAAAAGGAAAACTCAAAGGGACTTGGTTTCCTGACTTCCAAGGTCCACACTAAAAGGACAGAAGAAGCATTACAAATCAAAGATGCCAAAATTCAACAAGAGGATCGCTATTCCACAGACTCCAACAAATGGGAACGGGGTTCAAAAAAATCCTCCAGTGACTACGAGCTCATCGAGACATTCAGAGAGCCAGATGAACCCATAGAAGAAGAGGAATTTTATAAAAAGTTCAGAGTTGGTCAAGAAACAACCCATGAGGACTCCACATAGTCTTTGTCTCAAGGTTCTAGGTTGAAATCACATAGGATGAGAACACCTGTCCCAGAATGCACTACTAGTGATGACTATTTGGATTTACTTGTGATAGAAACTAATGAGGAGAGTGCCATCGATGACCTTGATAATTACCTTGACATACTTGAATATAACTGCATCTTCACTATTAGCCCCGCTAACTCCGAAGACATTAAAGGCCTTCCCCTTGTTCACCATCAACTCATTGATTGGGATTACGAAGGACTAGCATAGTTTGACACATTCCAAAATGGTGAAGCTGTTATTGACTATCTTGGCATACGAGACGACCTTCCCCCTGGGGACCATAAAGTGGGATACACTATAGAACTCAACAGCGTGGCATATTTTGGTGAGGGTGTTGGACCTTCCAGTCGCAAAAATATGAAAATAAAAACAAACCAAGGGTCTTATGGCGAAAAACACACTGTGGTGTTGTCTGACCCCAAAAAAGTAAAAAAAAAGAACGTATCTGAGGGTGAAAACCTCTCTGAGGCACCTGAAGATGGAAGGCTCGATATTCTCCCAGCATCATATGAGGAAAATTCATCCATGTTGGTAGAAGAGACTATCAAAATAAACATTGGTACAGAAGAGGTTCCACACAACATATTCCTAGCTCAATCATTGACAGACTCTGAAAGGTCAAAATTCATAAGTTTCTTCAAAGAACGACAAATCAACTTTGCATGGTCATACGCTGATATGCCTGGACTAGATCCTGATTTGGTAATGCATCATTTGACAGTCAAACTGGGGGCAAAGCAAGTAAAATAGAAATTAAGAAAAATGCATCCACAAGTGGCATTACTAGTCAAAGCAGAACTTGAGAAATTATTGGATGTTGAATTCATACGCCCAATTGACTATCCTGAATAGATATCCAATCTAGTGCCTGTCAGTAAACCGGATCGCAACATCAGAATATGTACAGGTTTCAGAGACATCAACAAAGCTTGTCCAAAGGATGACTTCCCATTACCAAATATTGACTTGATTGTTGATCTCACAGCAAGTCATGAAATGTTATCATTGATGGATGGATTTTCTGGTTATAATCAAATAAGGATTGCACCCAAGGATCAACACAAAACATCATTCGCTTGCCCTTGGGGAACTTTCTACTGGAATGTCATGCCCCTTGGGCTAAAAAATGCAGGTGCTACATATCAAAGAGCCATGACTACTATCTTTCATGACCTCATGCACGTAACAGTGGAAGATTATGTTGACGATCTCTTGGGTAAATCAATAGACAGAGATACACACTTGGACATACTTTCAGTCGTCTTTGATCGGTTGGAAAAGTACAAAGTATGATTAAACCCCAAGAAATGTGTCTTTGGAGTAACCTCTAGGAAGCTCCTAGGATTCATTGTGTCCAAAAGGGGAATCGAAGCCGATCCAGCAAAAGTCAAGGCCATCTTGGACATGCCACCACCTAGAAATATCAGTCAACTTCGATCCTTACAAGGCAGACTTCAGTCTATACGGAGATTCATAGCGCAACTTGCAGATAAGTGTAATCCTTTTCAACACTTGCTACATAAAAACATCAAATTCAAATGGGATGATAACTGTCAGCAGGCTTTCCAGATGCTCAAAGATTATCTTCTGAATCTGACAGTTTTGATGCCACCAGTTCCAGATCAGCCTCTGTTACTATACATATCAGGTACTCCAACAGCACTGGGAGCACTCTTAGCACAACAAATTGCTGAGGGCAAGGAAAAAGCAGTATATTATATCAGTTGCACATTGGTGGGATATGAGTTAAACTACACACCAATCAAGCATGCATGTCTCGCCATGGTCTTTGCTTCATAGAAATTATGACATTACATGCTCACTCATAAGACTAAGTTGATTGCAAGGATAGATTCATTGAAATGCCTTCTCAATAAAGCAACACTTACTAGACGATTAGCCAAATGGGTAATGATCCTGAGTGAATTCGACATCGAGTATGTGGACAGGAAAGCAATAAAAGGCCAAGCCATCGCAGATCAATTGGCAGATGCCCCCATGATTGATGATGTTCCTCTAAGTTCAAAATTTCCAGATGAATCCATTTTAACAATGTCACATGCAAAGCCATGGCAACTGTACTTTGATGGCTCATACACACAGCATGGGGTAGGAGCTGGCATCCTCTTTATAACTCCTTCAGGAGACTCTATACCAAAATCATACCGCTTATCATTTCCTTGCACTAACAATATGGCGAAACATGAGGCATTAACAACTGGATTACGGATTGTAGTTCAGTGGAAGATCCAGGAACTTCATGTTTTTGGGGATTCTCAACTTGTCATCCATCAAGCAACTGATGATTACCAAACAAAAGATGAAAAATTAATGCCTTATAAACAAATGGTGGATGACCTGAACAACACTTCACAAAGATAGATTTTGAGCAGATACCAAGAGAGCAGAATCGTGCCGCAAATGCCATGGCTACAATTGCTTCACTGATTGATCTACCTCCAAATGAGACCTGCTATGAGTTCTTGGTGGATAACCTTTTGGTTTCTTCATATGAGATCACTCATACTGAGATGATATGTGTTGTCGGTCCCGAGTCCCAGTTATATGGTTCCATCTTTACATACCTTCACGATAATACCCTTCCTCCTAATTTGTCAAATAACCAACGTCACACCTTCATTCGCCAATCCTCTCGATATGTCATTTTAGATAATATCCTATACCGGCGAGGTCTAGATGGCACTCTTCTTAGATGTTTAGAAAGCGATGAAGCTCAAATTGCGTTATGTGAAGTACATGGAGGGATATGTGGTCCACATGCTAGTGGTCCTACCTTGGCCAAGAAACTCATTAGGACTGGATTTTACTGGCCCAATATGGAAAAAGACTCATACCAGTTTGTCAAGAAATGTAAGCAATGTCAAATTCATGGAGACCTCATACATGCGCCAGCACAAGAACTACAACCACTTGCGTCTCCTTGGCCCTTTTGTCAGTGGGGACTCGATCTCATAGGCAAGATTCACCCTCCTTCTTCTAATGGTCATAAATTCATTATCACTGCCACAGAGTATTTCAAAAAATGGATTGAAGTCGTGCCTCTCACACAAGTCACTGGAAAATAGATTGCTACGTTCATCCTTAACTATATCATTTGCCGATACGATATTCCTGTTTCCATTATCACTGATAACGGGTGTCCCTTCAAAAATCAGGATGTTCGTGAACTCTATGACCGCTTCCATATTTCCCATCATTTCTTCACACCATATTACCCCCAAGGTAATGGCCAAGCTGAGGCGTCTAATAAAACAATCCTTAAAATCCTTAAGAAGACAGTCGACGATGCTGGCCGTAATTGGCATATCCAACTTAATCCTACACTTTGAGCCTATCGCACAAGTCTTCGCACACCTACAGGAGCTACACCATATTCACTTGTCTACGACACTAAAGCCATCTTTCCTATTGAGGTCGAGTTACCCTCTTTACGGGTCTCTTTGCAAAACATCATCAATGATGAAGACTATAGGGTCTCTCGCTTACAAGAACTGGAACTACTGGATGAACGGAGACAAACTGCTTTTAATCATCTCAAGGCTTACCAACAATGAATGAGTCGCAGCTACAATCACAAAGTCAAGCCTCACACATTTGAGGTAGGTGATTTGGTTCTCAAAGAAAACCCTAAAAATCAGCAAGACAGAGAGAAGAAGTGCAAGTTTGAACCAAATTGGCTTGGTCCTTACATCATTACAGCAGCATATGGATCTGGGGCATACCAGCTCTCAACTACAGAGGCTAAACCTTTGAAGGATCCTATCAACAGCATGCACCTTCGCAGGTTCTACACATAGCTCTTTAGAGTATCCTAATTCAAAAATACAAAAAAAAAAATCAAAAAATGCAAAAATACAAAAAAAATTATAAAACAAAAAATCGTTACTTGGTGAAAACTTGGCAAACAGGTGCCTTGTGACACAAAAAAACATTGAAAAATCAAAAAAAGTAAAGAGAAATAATTTCGTCCAATGGTGAAAACCACTTCGGTGGTGCCCTGGGTAAGTACCATGGTGAAAACTGGGTCACCAGCACTATGTGTAGAGACATTGCTCCTCCCTCCTTCAGGATTCTCTTTCATCACTTCACTTTGCACACACTCACAACCTATTCACTCACAATAAACTTACCCATTCCCATCATGGCTTGTTATTGATCTACCCAAGATTGGTTAGCCATTCATAATAAACCTCCCTTTTCATTCCCTTTCCATCCATAATAAATTAGATCCTATTTGTGGCTAAGGCAAATCCTACATCTAGTGATGGGTGTGGAACTAAGAACATCACATGTTTCAAGGAGTACAGTTTCTTCTTGCTTCCTTCAGTCTATCCGCGCACAATCCGCAATAAAGCAACATTTGCATCACAGATTCGCAATAAAGTTTCATCTTCTCCACAATAAAGTATCAGTTTCATGGCTTCAATCAGTTTTAGATGAGACACAACAACAACAATGGGCTTCAACAAAATCAAATCTTTCAACAGACTCAGACAACATATGGTTCAGTGCTATCTATCCATTTTGTGAAAGTAAACATTGTGACCACAATCAAATAAGACTTATACAAGTGACAAGAGACACTAAACTTGAGGACTACAGTGGATGTTGGTGTCGAGTCTTGGTTTTCTTTTGATTTTATCTTTTGGTGACATGTCTTTTAGCTTTTTCAGGATGTCTTTGACTAGAGATTCTATCTCTAGGATGTCTTTGACTAGAAAAGCGAGGATGGGGTATCGTCACCTATTTTTCTTTGCTATCTGTGGATTGTCTTTTAGTAATTCTATGACTTGTCCAAGGATATGAGGACATTGTGAGTCTAGTGTGAACTAGGGCATTCTTTGTTTGTGACTATCTTATCTCCATGCAAACAGGTACAATGACTTTCTGGATTGAACATATGCCTCGTTTGTCATAACCTACTTGCCATAATAAAGCTCAATGATGATAACGCACAAGAAGCTCTTTCACTTTCATATCTTCTGTCTTCCATCCCCCTTTCTTGATTGACTTCCATCATCCTTCTCAAGTCCGTGTAGCCTGCTATCATATGACTGAGTATAATGACACACCAAAAACATTTGCATTTCATGTAGTTGCACCTGCATTACCACATATTAAGCATTTCATACATACATATAGATATCACAATTGCACCATATCCTGCACACAACACCTGTTGGCACATTTTACATTTGTATTATCATATTCATCTGCATTACATACATTCACATTTGCATTAGCATAACATTATAAAACATAAAAGAACAAAAAAATATTGCGTTGCCTCGTATACATATTTGCATTTATAAGCATCACATAAAACATACATCATGAAAAATCTCATCACATAGGTACACATGCATATAGCTGCCACAAAGATGAATCATCTCATATATATATATATCAAAAGTGTCATGATACAATGATGTCAAACTACATATGGCTACAATCACCCGAAGGTGTCTATATCATCATACAAAAATGGTACAATACTGATACATAGGGAGCCCTCTAAGGCTATGATGAACTCCCTCCCTCAGAGCCACCTGGCCTTGATGGAATCTGAGCCCCTGAAGGACCCGCCCCAGGATCATCCCTCCTGTCCCCTCTATCTGGTGGCGATGGAGGACCCATAACCCCACCACTAGATGCCTGTCTCCTCCGGCTCCCTCTCGTAGCTGTCGCTGTCCATGATGGTCTATGGAAGCTCCTCGCCCGCTGATCCACTGGCACTGCACCATAATAGAGATCCCGCCAGTAGGCAATCTCCTCCCCGGCCCGTAGAACATAGGCATATCCGGCCCTTGTGTCCTCTGTTGCTTGTCTCCTAGCCCTTAGTGCTATTTTAGCCTCTGTGTAGCGCTGAATGGCCTAGTCTCACTCCCACTCAGTATCTCTAAGCCGTCTCCTGAGCTATCCCTCTCCCTCTCCAACTCCTGGATCTCATATGCCTGTCCCTGGCAGATCTCCCTCAGATCAATCAGCTCATCCTCCTCTGCATCAGCACCCTATGGCTCCCATTATCTGGGACCCTATGCTGCTGGCACCTGTACCTATCTTGGTGCTTGTCCTGGTACCTGTACCCATCCTTGTCCCTGTACCTGCACCTGTCTGGGACCCTGTGCTACTGGCACTTGTAGTGGCAATCCACCGCGACCTCTCACCACCCGAGCCCGCCTCTCCTCTGCTCCCTCCCTCCGTGATGCAACCCTCCTCTCTCCAACTGCCCCCCTCCTCCTCCATCGACCTCTACCCCCATCAGCTCCATCATCATCATCATACCCACCATCATCGTCGTCTAATGGCTCTCCTAGATCCGTCAGGCGTGGGAACGGATGCTCTGCCCAGTAGACTGTATACTTGGCATCCATGCCGGCATCCTCAATATTTGGCCATATGTCCCAAGGTAGGGGCACCATCTCTACTAGTAGCTGCGTCATAGCCTGATCATATGATAGTAAAGGCCCAAACTGCGCCTGATCCCTGACTATCTGTGCATACATGCCTGAGCCCCGTGGCATCCTCTAGATCCTGCCAAACTGCATGCAAACCCTATCCATAAGCCGTCTCTCTAACACATAGGGCATCCGCCCAATCAGGTACTTGCTCCGGAAGGTGTAGGGTAGCTCTATCACATCATCCTCCCACTCCTCGCATCCCAAGTATGGTCTCCAGATGACTACATCAATATCATCTATCACCCGTCGCCAATGCTCTAACCTGCCAATCCGTGGTTGCGACGTGATCATATCATACAAATGCACAAAACTGTGCCCGTGCCCTCTGCCTCTAAAATGTATCGGTCTCGTCACTGGCAGATGCTCATAAGCCCACACCTGCAACTATGTCACCCCACAGCCCAATCCCACCGATCCGTGGTATACAAACTGATGAAGCTCATAGTATAGGTGTGCCAATACACATGGTCCCCAGGGATATCTAGTGTGCTCTGTCACCAGTGTCTCCAATGCTCCTCCCAGCCCACAGCCAACCCCCATGTCACTCTATCAGGACATAGGAACCCACTGATCACTCCTCCTATCACTGCTGGCAGCACCAATCCTGTCGCAGTCATAGTATCCCAAGCCACATGCCCAACCCTCATCTCCAATCCAGGGTCCTGGAACACTTGTCTAAGGGCCTCCCTATCTTTGTCTCGATCATAGGGAATCAACTCCCCGTCGATCGATATCTTGAGTATCCTGTATACATCCTCAAGGGTGACTGTCATCTCACCCATTGGCAAATGAAACATACATGTATCGAAGTGCCATCTCTCCACCAGTGCAGTCAACAATCCCATGTTCGCCCGAAACTCAGGCACATACAGAACATGTCTCAATCCCATAGCCTCGATAGCAGCTCGCTCCTCAAATGTCAGCTCAGGTCGTAATCTCTGAGTCAATGGGAATCTCTCCCGTGACTCTAGTATCGGCAAATACTCCTGCAGTCAAACAAATCAATTGTGTCAGTCATAATGGCATTCACTGTTTATCACAAAATGCTACTTTTTTATCTAAATGCATATGGCATTCTATCCTAGTGACACTCACTTTTCATCACAAAGTGTTGCTTCTATCCTAGTGGTACTCCCTGTTCATCACAAAGTACTACGTGTTTGGCACTCCCTGTTCATCACAGAATGTTGCTCACATTTGCACTCACTATTCATCACAAAGTGTTGCTCATATTTTAGTACTCCCTGTTCATCACAAAGTACTCTATTTTGGTACTCATTGTTCATCACAAAGTGCCTTGATCTATCCTAGTCTTCCCTAGAGGACCTACTTGAGTGTATCCTCTCAGCAGCTTATCCAATCGACAGTGTATGTTCATCACAGAACTGTCGATTTGACCTAGAAGATGCAAATTCACATTTTTGGACACAAACGCGCTTTCCTAACACAAATGCGCTTAAAGACTGAATAGACACGCCTGAAAGACATAGATGTGCCTGAAAGACACAGACGTGCCTATGCTCTGCATAGACACACCTAGGTGACACAGACACCCCTACATGGCACAGACACGATCGCATTTGACGCAGACACGTTTCCAAACATAGACACGGCTGACACCAACGCAGATGCGCCTAGTGGACACAGACGCGCCTAGCACCAACGCAGACGCACCTAAGCATTTTTTGACATTTTTGTACCCTATTCTTAAGCGCATTTATTTCTTTATCTATCATGCATTAATGACAAACATAAATGCATCAAAGTACGAGGCAGTTTTATGGTACTTACCAGCTCTCTTGCCTCTGCTGGCCTCTGAAATCAACGAATGTGGTTGAATCTATGAACGAAAGCCATCGCTGCTGACTACTGCTGCTCTATTTTTTGCTCTGCAATCTGCTCTCGTGGATGTGTGGATGACAATGAGGATGTCTTTTGCCCATGGTCTATCTTATAGTCTACCCTAGCCCTCGCCCTCGTTTCCCGAGTTAGTCTTCTTTATCCCGTGACTTTGTCACTTTATCCGGTCAGTCCATTCTATCCCGTCTTTCTTATCGAGAGATTGTCTGCAATCTTTTCAGACATTTTCATCAAATCTCTCAAGGGGGCATATCATTCCCATCTTGGGGCAACTCTGTATCAGTTCATCTTATCTTCTTTGAAATAACGTGACAAGCTGCATTGTCTCAAAGAGGGGCAAAATGTAGACACCCAAAATTGTCATGTCTAATTAAATAAATATTTTATTTAATTAATTACTTTAGCCTAATTCTTCTATTAATTAAATAAATCTTTATTTATTTAATTAATTCATTCATTTATCCTCTTCTAGCCTTATTTCTCATTTAAATAAATACATTTATTTATTTAAATTATCCTTTTCCTAAATTAAATAAATATCTTATTTATTTAATTATCCTAGTTCTTCTATTAATTAAATAAATCTTTATTTATTTAATTAATTCATTAACCTTTTCCACCCATGACACATGTCATTCATCTCTTAATTCATACACTACCTACCTCTTTCATTATTTTATCATTTCTTTTACCTACCCTCTAATCCTAGCCGACCTCCTTTTTACACCCCTCAATCTTATCCCTCCATTTCATATAGTGTCTTCTATTTAAGGAGATGTTTCCTTCATTATCAAACCCTAATGAACTATTTGATCACTTGGCTACACTACGATCCTACCTGCAACCACATTTTGTTCTTTGTTGAGCTCTTGTGCACATAAAATCTGAGAGCAAATATATCAAGCAAGATCAATGGAGATAGGAAGAATGGAGATCAAAACCCTATTGGACATGTGATGGTATAATCTTTGTGATTTCATTTGATTTGCATTGTCTTGGGTAGTCTTCATATGTTATGGTGGATCTTTGTTGTTGTTAGGCTAGGGTTTTGTGGTTGAATTCATTTAGCCTTTCAATATCGTTATTATTGTTATCCATTTTCACCATATACATTATCAGCTTCATCATGATCAAGTAAATCAGAAATTTGTGATCCCTTATTAAGAAGTGGCAAACCATTAACGAAATCAAAATCAGGGGGCAGATCATTGTTCTAGTGAAACTCCATTAGCTACAATAGTTGTTATAACTTGACATGCCACATTATTATCTTTAGATTGACTTATTTTTCCAATAGAATCAATGGCACTAGTAATTGTAGATACAATTTGCTTAAATGATTCATCTTTATTTTTTAAATTGTTTGTACAATTTTCTTAAATGATTCATCTTTATTTTTCAAATTGTATATATAAATTCCTAATTTTTTCATCACTTTTTAAATTTTCAACATTTTCATTAATTGTAACATAAGTTGACATTGAAATCCTAGCTTTTATTATTAAAAGAAAAAGTTTATATAATCTATTAGCATGTGTTCTGATTTGCCTCCAAGAAACTAAACCATGAAGATTATCTAAGACATTTCTTTTGAAGAGGTGAAAATGAAAAATGAAAGATTCGATGGTTATTATGCAAATAAATCAATAAAAGCATAAAACAAACCAATATACCTTACTAATTTTATCTTCTCCTTCAGATTGGGCTTGATGAAGTGGAAGATGTGCCCTTGTATTTCAGTTGTTTGGATTGGCCATTTTTTATTGATGTGGATTGCTCTCCAAGATTTCACAACAATGATAATGGGAGTGGATGATGAATGCTCAAAGGTTGGATTTGGATGCCATGGAGGCTAAGTAGGTATTTGCCTATAGTGATGATTCTCTTGAGGGATTGCTAAATCTATGTTGACAACATAAGATTGCACAAATTGGAGATATGAAATGAAGGGGAGCAGACCCCATTTTATAGATTTGATTGGGGTTGAATGGATGGTTGAGATCGAAAGATGATCAAGGGTGGAGATTGAAAGAAGGTGGGGACATGGATTGAGAGGACATGGTGTGGAGACCAAGAGATTTGCCATAAAGGCATTTCTTGTCTCCACACTCCATAATGTACATGGGGAAGATATCCCAAGTACATTGGGAAGACAAGAAGGAATTAAAAATTCCTTGAGGGATGATCAAGAGAATTAAAAATTCTCAAATAATGGAGTGTATAGGGAAAGGATATAGGAAAAAGAATTTAAATTTTTTTGGGAAGATGAGAGTGCATGGGAGAATGAGGATTTTTGAAATTATTAAAATGACCTAATTAGGTGCATTTAAGGTTGGAAGGTGAGGAGGGGACAAGTGAACTTAGCTATTTATGGCTATTGGTTGACTTGGTGGCTAATCATAGGGATTAGCCACTAGAAAATGATTAACAAGGGAATTAGGTGGGTTAATGAGAGATTATGAGACAAGTGGGATTTGTAGGAGGATTTGACAAGAGGAGAGAGAATGAGTGGAGGAATTAAAAATTAGAAAATAATGTTAAGTAGGCTTATAGAAGAATTAATTAGGATAATGAAGAATTAGGGAGAGTGATTTGTAGGAATCACATGACTTGGTTAATTAATTGTCATTAGTTAACTAAGAGGGGATTTTGAAGAAATAATTAATTTGAGAACACTAGAAGAATAGGGAATAATCAATTTATTTAAGAAATCAATTATTAGACTATAGTGACATGATTAATTAAATTAAATTTAGTTAATTCTGAGAGGAATAAAGTTAATATAATTAAATTAATTAATTATGTAGAAAGGATAAAATTAATTAAACTAAATATTTAATTTAATTAATTTTGGACGTCTACATTTTACCCCTCTTTTATAGAGCGGTAAAATTGGTGATGGGTAAAAGACATAAAAAGAATGCCCTAGCATGAAGATGCGGGTGGTATATGCCCCCTCAAGAATTTAACCGAGAATTTGCAAAATTTTCAGGAAAATTATCGAAAAGAAGAAAAGGATAGAAAAAGAGAGGAAAAGGGGAGATGAGAAAAGAAAAAAATGAGAGAAAAATGGGTATGATGGAAGATTATGAGAGAAATAGGGCCATGGGGGGGCCTATATAAGCCACATGGGGCCCAAGGAGGGGTCATTGTCACATACACCTTTAGAAAATTGGAGAGCACAAAGCCCTTGGAGAGAGATGGATTGCATTTTCATACATAAGCATCGCACCGAGAGGGTCCGCTGACACCAGCTACCAAAGCACTATGGCCCACATGTAGATACCTTGACCCCACTTCATGGTTTAGTAGATGATAACATTTATTAAGGGTAATAAATAGGCCAAAAGGTTAGCAAGGTGGAGATGTTGATCACCGTATCAATGTCTCCATGGGTGTTCGACATCTTCGTGGGCAAATAATGCCTATGCATGCATTGAAATGGCTAGGAAAGGGAGAATGACACTAGCACTTGCGACCTAACGCAAGTGTAGGTGTTGATCGGGGTTGAAGGGGCCAAAAATGGCGTGAAGATTGTGGTTCATTGCCTTCGCCTATGGCATGATGCATGTGTGGTGGTTTTGATGCCTCCGCTAGCAGGGATCAACATCTCCATCAAGGAAGCTAGGAGGGGGAGAATGGGAAAGGGGAAAGGAATGGGGAGGGTTTAAGGGGATGCACACATGCTTCGAGGATAGTATAAGATAGGAAATAGGTTAGGATTGGCTAGGATAGAGTAAGGTAGGATAAAATAGCTGGGATAGGATATAAATGAAGGTTAATGAAGTTAACTAGCTAGATGTAGGAGGACGAGGGATCACTCATGTCTCAAGAGCATTGGCCTCTGACCATGAGGCTATAAAGGTGGCTCAGAGTAGATGAGAGGGAGATCTTGAGTGTAGTGGGCCTAGGATTCATTGGGAGATGGCCCAGGATTAGGGTTCATACTACCATAATGACAACATTGGTGGAGCGATGGGATAGCAAAACATGTACTTTCCACCTTCCTACTGGAGAGGCTACCATCACACTTCTAGACATCTAGAGGATCTTGAAGATCCCCATCTAAGGCGTGATCCTCGAGTACAAGTTGGATGAAGGAGAGTACTACCTACGACATGTATGAGAGCATGCAGCACTACCTATGGAGGGGATGTAGACGCACTTAGGCTGAGCTATGAAAATTCAAAACATCTCACAACCATTATTGTTCATATGTGGTTTGATCAGTGGATGCTTGATGCCAAATTTTAGTGGACATGGATTTTCTATTGGATGAGCTATATGTGTTTACTACATGCTAGAGGATTGTGTGGTCTACTATTGGGGTGTGGTGATTCTTGAGCAGTTGTACCATGATATGCACCTATGTTTATACCAAGATTACCAGAAGCTAGGCACAGGAATCACACTGCTTCACATCTGGGCATGGTAGCACATTGCAGTGGCACGACTAGTAGGTTAGCAGGAGAGGAGGCGGCAGTTTCCATATGTTGATGGGTATAGAGGCTTGCTACACTATCATCGTTTGGGAGCTATTTTTTTTTGGAGGCGGATATTTGATGAGATGGTGTTCTTTTGCACCCCTAGATGGACAGTGAGCGGTGGCAAGAGGACCGATAGCTAGCGTGGGCACAGAAAGAGTGTTGGCTATTTGGTAGGTCAATGTATGTTATTGAGCACTACACGCCACACCGGGTCATGCGACATTTTGGACATGTGCAGGATTCGGTTGGCTATGAGTGGCTATACATGTAGACACATAAAAAAATTCATTACAATTGTCCTAACAATCGACCTCAATTTTTCCCATTGACAGGTGGATCCTCATTATATAATAATATTATTATTTATTTATGATTATTCCATTTTTTATTATATTATAATATTTGTATCATAATATATATCATCTCATTGTTCTTCATTATATCATAATATTATATTATTATTCATATAATCTTTTAATAACATTATTCATTATTAAATCCATTTTTTTATCCATTTCCTAAATCCCTCTCATATCCACATCATCCCATATTTATCATATGTCACCTCTATCTATTACATTCCCTTAATGCATGTGGGACAAACACCTCCAAGCTCATGTTTTATCCCACATTCACTCTGATATTGGATCCATCTCTGGGGACATCTATAAATACCTTGAGCCTCCTCATTTCTAAGCCTGACAAGTTAATCCATTGTTTGCATCTTTTGAGATCTTTCATGCATTCTTCCATTTTGCTTTCTTCATCAATCTCACAGATTTTGTTTATCTTACATTTATCTTGCATAGCTTCAAATTATTCTTCAAATCTCCATTTACCATAGCCTCTTGTGCATAGTGCTCTGAGAGAAAAATCTTAAAAGCACAAGATCTTGGTTGATAGGAGGAAAATGAAAGCAAATTCTTGTTAATGCATGTGTGTGTTTTGTTTATTTTGGCTTTGCATGTGTTTCTCTTGCAGATATTTCATTGTTTGATGTTGAATCAACTGGATCTTCTCTCATAAGATCTCTGGCTTGATTTTTCTCATCTACAATACCCATGGATCACATGGGAGGCCAGGATATGGGGATAGATAGTCGGACCACTAGAGGTTAGGATCAGTTGGGAGACTACAAAGACCATTGTCTAGGATGAGTGATACTAGGTAGGGGATGATCTAGGATGCACCATGGTGTATACTCACTAGTGGGAGGCACACAGGTTGGTACGACTGAGCATACTTGGGGTTCTGGATCTGGATGAGCTAGGACTCCCAGTTGATGAGGTGGTAGGTGGAGATGAGGATGGGTTGGTGAACAAGGTGGAAATAGGAGGGGATCAGAGGCAAGGAGGAGGAGGGGCAGAGATAGGAAAGGATTGATAGAGAGGCAGAGGGAGACAATAGGTGACTCGAGCTAAGGTACCATTACAAGTACAACCACTAGCAGTGCTGATTGGATAGCTGCCCAGAGAGGGAGAAGGTGGTGATGTAGAGCCGATGGACATCCCAGATGTATAGGTCGACGGTGAGGAGGGTGGCCAGGTTATGGGTGGACAGGCACATGCAGGATGGTTCTCCCAGGAAGAGTACGATAGGCTTGTGTGGGAGAGCGATGGGGCAAGGGAGAGGGAGAGGAGAATGGAGGTAGAGCTACAGACTAGGGATGTTGCTCGGGGGAGGACTAGGAATCTGGAGGAGGAGCTGGTTGTGGAGAGGGCTAGGGCAGTGAGTCTGCAATCTAAGGTGAATTGGTATAGGAGGGAGCCGGATGATTTGAGAGAGGATCTCCAGATAACACTGACAGAGGTGGGATATCTCAAATGAGAGAGGGATGAGATAGACTAGCTTCTAGAGGAGGCGAGGAGTGGGGAGGCTATCTACCAGGTGAGGGTAGAGCTAGAGAGAATGCATGGGGAGATGGACACACTCTGCTATTGACTGAGTAGGGCAGAGGTGAATGCAGTGAGGTTGTGGGGTGAGTGGGATGCAACTCGATAGCTATTGGAGCCCACAAGGTTTGCATAGGTATATGCAAATCTTATTAGCCAGTAGTGGAGGGTAGAGAGTTTGGGTTGGAAGGTAGCCTATTACAAGGGCCTATACCATGGGGCAGTTTCAATAGACCAGAGGGTGACACTGTACATTGAGAGTGTTCAATCATAGAGGACCCACAGCGAGCAATCAAGAGGAAACAAAGAGTGTGGGATAGTACTCATCAAATGTATGTGACATTTGATTATTTTGACCCTTTGGGGAGGACATGCTATTGTACCATGATTGACACATTCATTCTTTTTTTATGGATATGAGATATGATTTTGGTGGCGTATGTATGTATTTTATTATGGACTCTTATGGACTTTGATTACTGTTTTATGATGTGATGGATGATTATATTATGATTATGATGATATGATGATGTATATGATTTGACTCCTTTGTGATGTAGGATGGATGGTTATGTATGTATGCATATACTATATATGATGTTTCTAAAAGGTTTGTAGATGCAAGATGCATGTGGATGATGTCTATATGATATGCATTTTTTTGGATTTTTTATGTGATGATGATGTGTATGATATGTGATGAAAATGAATACCCTATATGCAAGTTATACATATTGTGATGTGATAAATGTGATGTAATTAATGAAATGCACCTAAGATGATGACTTACATGGTATGCACTAATGGTTTTTGTATAATAAAAAGCCTTTATCAGTCACTAACAAGACAATATAGCAAAATAGTGTGGGCGTTTAATGACTTCCATGACCATTGGCATAAAAAATTAATGAGTGAGATCTTGATGCATATTGTGTTGAACTTGTTTTCTTTACTAACTTACCAAAATGTGATTATTTTCAAATGTTTTATATTGAATAGTGTGATTATTAATGAATGCAACACTAGATGAGATACTAATGTTTGAATGGGATTTCATTAAACTTACATCAGTATTTATTATGAACTTTCAATGTGCAGTTGTGAATGTGCATGACAAATACATTTTGATAGATAGTAAAGATTGTATGTACCATCTTGCATGTCTCAACTGCAATTAATGAACAATTTTATGCATCTAAATGAACAGTGTACCTAGTGATTGCACTTAATTTAAATGAACAATGTAATTAATGGTTATGCAACTATATGACAAAAAAATGGTAGTGAAATGACAATTTTTGGGAATGTGCCAACCATGGTAAAACAATATAGGACTAGAAGAAAATAGGAAAGTGAATAAATTGAGGTCTCCAAAATGCATAATGGTAGGATAAAATGCAAATGAAGAGATTGAGATGGAGGGATTTGTTGTTGTGCGAAAATGTGGAGAGAAAATATAGTTTTCATTTTGCCAAGGATAGTCTACACCACTAATTATGGGAATCAGGATGTTATGAAAAATCCCAGGCATTGACTGACTCTCAAACAATAGGTATCCCTTGCACACAACCATGTAAACACTGTATAGATGTAGATATAGGGCTATAGGTTTATGCAAGAAAAAACCATCAAACACATCATGCTACCAAAATATGCCCTAGTATACACTCACCCAAAACATACTAGGATATAAAATGATCCTGACCACAGTAAGTAGGAGTAGTCGTAGGACAAAATGATGCAAATCAAAGCAAAAGACCAAATCATGCAAACAAAATGCACAAGGCCAACTGACATCTCTTACTAAGAGTAGGACTTAGAATTATGGATAAACTATCGAATAGGGGAAGGATGCATCCCGATGGGCAGAAGTAATTGATGAGATTGAATAGGCAATAAAGAAGGTGGTATGGACACATGAATGTAGATGTGGTACTTGATTGCAAGGACTTGATTAAGCTCATGTGGATGAATGTTTGGATGATGCACAAGTCAGGAAGAAGTTGCAAATGAGCGAGTGGAATATGGAATGGAGGGTCACAAGATTTACTTTTTTGTATAATTAAGGAGACAACTGACTACAAGTGAAGAAGAGGGAATGATGGTAAATCAACATAGGAATCATCCTGCACATATGTCCTTATAAATAGGCTTGTACAATCCTCCTTATTGCCAGGGTGTAGGAATGATGTCAAAATATTTGATTTTTATTATGGAATATGAGAATCGAGTGGGTGGGTGGGAGGAACAACGGGATAGTGGAGGATCATAAGATGAATCAAGTCATGTCAATGAATCTGACTGTTTGAGTCATGTCAATTAATTTTGCATATTTAAATTGATCATCTCCATGGGTGAGCGGTTAAACTACATATCAAATTATTTGATTTATGGAATATGAACATTGGGTGGGTGGGTAGAGGGGAAGGATATTCCATGAAGTGGAATTTGGTTGCGAACACTATCAAAATTGTGAAACCCCTGGGTGGGAGGGCAGGGAAAATTTGACTCTGTCCAAATAGATGATGAATCTAGATTATTTATCTTGATGCCCATAAATAGGTTTTCACTAAGGTACTTTCCCATAGCACCATAAAGTGGTTTTCACTGATGGATGAATTGATTTTTCTTTACTTTTGTGATTTTTTCATTTTTTTTTTTTTCTTAATTTTTTTATTTTTGAAAACTGGTGATCTCTTAGGACTAGGCATAAAATTTCTTCAGGTGCATGTGGGTCATAGGCTCATCCAAGGTTTGACCTTTAGGAGTGGCCAACTGATAAGCACCTGATCCATATTCTATAGTGATCACATATGGTCCAAGCCAATTAGGCTCAAACTTGCCTTTCTTTTCAGGGTCTTGTAGATTTATCTGATTTTCCATGAGCACATGATCGCCAATGTCAAACTCCTGGGTTCAAACCTTGTTATTGTATCTTAACCATAGGTGGTTATGATATACTTGGAGATGATTTAGGGCCTTAAGGCATCTTTCATCCAGTAGTTCAAGCTCTTATAGCCTGGTGACTCTATATTCCTCACCAGGGAGGATGTTTTGCAGTGAAACCCTTAGTGACGGGTTCTTGATCTCAAGGGGTATGACAACTTTGAAACCAAAGAATGGTAAGTATGGGGTGGAACCTGTGGGTGTGTGGTAGGACCAAAGGGTGGGATGGAGTTGCAAGTTCTAGTCATGACCAACTTCATTGACTGTCTTTTTGAGGATTTTGATAAGGGTTTTATTCGAAGCCTCAGCTTGACCGTTACCTTGTGGGTAATATGGAGTGAAGAAACGGTGTTGGATGGAGGAATTTTGGCATAATTCTTTAACATCCTAATTCTTGAAGGGTCTATCATTATCTATGATGATAACCTTGGGAAATCCATAGCAGAAAAAAAGGTAATTTGGGATGAACTTGGAAATTTGTTTGCCAATTGTGAAGGTGAGTTGTATGGCTTCCACCCACTTGGTGAAGTACTTGGTGGCAGTTATTATGAATTTATGACCATTAGAGGAGGTGCGATGTATTTTCCTTATGAGATCAAGACCCCACTATGAGAAGGGCCAAGGTGTGATGAACAACTACAGATCTTGAGAAGGTGCATGAATTTTGTCTCCGTGTTTTTGGCAAGGCACACTTTTCTTCATGTATTGATATGCATCTTCTTCCATAGCTGGCTAGTAGTATCTCGTTCACAAGAGATTTTTAGCTAATGTAAGGCCACTTGAGTGTGCCCCACAAATGCCTTTGTGCACCTCACATAGTGCCCATTCAGCCTCCTCTTTATCTAAACACCTAAGGAGGGTTCCATCAAAATGCCTTCAGAAAAAAGTGTCACCTAAGATAGTGTATCGAGCAGATCCACAGATGAATGTCTGTTGTTGGCTTTTAGTGAGGTGAGGTGGGATGACATTGTTGCAAAGGTAAGTGTAGGTTTCTTAATACCAGGGATATTGGGGACCAACAAGAACACACACATTTTCAGATTGAAGGAGGTCATATGCCAGAAAAAGGAGTTGTTCAACCAAGAACTCACATTTTTGACTATTTTCTAGCATCTGTAAGAGGGAATCAATTGTTGCCATGGTGTCAATAGCTATATTGTTTTCTCTAGGGACTTTTTCAAATTGCATAACAGTGAAGTGTTGCTTAAGGTCTTCAACCATGTTGTGGTAAGGAAGAAATTTGTCATCCTTAGTCTCATACTCATCATTTACCTATTTGATGACAAGCTAGGAGTCGCCATAAACTTGTAGCTTATTAATCTTCCATTGTATGGCAAGGTGAAGTCTAGTAATAAGGGCCTCATACTCTACAATATTTTTGGTGCATGCAAAGGTAATCTTGTAGGACTTAGGAATACAGTCTCCTTGAGGGGTTATTAGTAGGATGCCTACCCCCAATCCATTTTGTGTGCATGAACCATCAAAGTGTAACTGCCATTTGGTGGATGCAGAGATAGTCATGATGGCATCATCAGGGAACTCAACTAAAAGGGGATGATCTCCTTGAAGAGGGCCTTTGAACAGTTGATCTTCTATAACCTGTCCTTTTATAGCTTTTCGATTCACATATTCAATGTCAAATTCCCTCAAGAGTATGACCCACTTAGTGGTATGGCCTGTGAGAGAAGCCTTAGACAATAAATACTTCAAAGGGTCAATCTTGGCTATGAGCTTTGTCTTGTTGTTGACCATGTAATGCCACAATTTTTGTGTACTGAATACTAATGCTAGGTAAGCTCTTTCAATAGGAGTGTAGTTAAGCTCATACCCTACAAGAGTGTGAATGATGTAGTATATTGCATTCTCTTTTCCATTCTCATTTTTTTATGCTAACATTGCCCCCAATGCCACCGATGTTGTTGATATGTACAAGAGAAGTGGTTGCCTTCGGATTGGTGGCATTAAGATCAGAGGAGAGGCCAAGTATTCCTTAATTTTATCAAAAGCCTTTTGACATAGGCAATCCCACTTAAACTTGGTGTCTTTGCGAAGGAGATGAGCAAAGGGATGGCATTTGTCTAGTAACTATGCAACGAATCTGCAGATAGACTATAGCTTCCCTAGAAGACTGCAAAGCTACCTGAGTTTCTTAGGGGGAGGCATTTCCAATGTAGCTTTTACGTTTGTGGGATCTAATTTGATGCCTCTATGAGAAACTATAAACCCTAGGAGCTTACCTGATGTAACTCCAAAGACACACTTCTCGGGGTTTAGATGCAGCTTGTATTTCTCAACTCTTTCAAAAATTTGTCTTAGGATTGAAATGTGGTCTTCCCTTGTTTTGGACTTGCTTAGAACATCATCTACATAGACCTCCATTATTTTGTGCAAGAGATCATGGAAAATTGTTGTCATAGATCATCAGCAAGTAACTCTTGTGTTCTTAAGGCCAAAGGGCATAACTTTGTAACAAAAGGTGCCCCATGGTGTTGTGAATGTTGTCTTGTGTTGATCTTCTTTTGCGATCCTAATTTGATCATACCTTGAAAAACCATCCATAAGTGATAACATTTCATTCCCTACTATAAGGTCCACAATCATGTCTATGTTTGGTAATGGGAAATGATATTTTGGACATTCTTTGTTCAAATTCCTAAAGTATGTGCATATTCTAATGCCCCTAGTTGGCTTTTTGATAGGTACAATGTTGGAAACCCATTCAAGATAATCTATGGGTTTAATGAAACCTACATCCAACATCTTTTGTAATTCTACTTTGACCAATAGTGCTATCTGGGGATGCATCTTGCATAACTTTTGTTTAACTGGTTTGGCATTAGGTCTAACTGCAAGATTGTGTAGCACTAGCTCTGGATCAAGGCCTGGCATGCTTGCATAGGACCAGGTGAAGTTAATTTATGTCTCCTTTAGAAATCTCATGAAATTTTGTTTCTCTTGATCCATTAATGATTTGGTGAGGAATACATTATTAGGGTTGTCTTCTGATCCCATGTTGACAATGTCAGTTTCTTCAATCAGTAGTGGTGACCTTTCCTATTTGGATGGAACCATGGTAGGTATGTCAATTCCCCCATCTTCTAGTGTCTGATCCAAGTTTTCACTAGAATATGTGTCCTTTATTTTTACTTTTTTTGTGTCCAAATGTGCCTCAGAAAGGTTTTCACCAAGGGAATTTTTCTTTTTGTTTTCATTTTTTCGACTAAGGGAGTTAACTTGGCTACCAAAGTAATATTTTGGATGAAGCTGAATCCCATGGACAGTCATGTGGTTCTCAAGGTCTTTCATATTAAGTAATGCTATAAGAGCATCATCATTGGAATAGACATCTAAAACAAGTGGTTCTTGTTGGTCATCGTCAATGAGTTCGGGATGAATCAATTTGAGCTCATATGATATTAAAGGGATAATGGGGGTGATGGCATTTATGCAGATATCATCAAATATATAGTCTTCATATTCAAAAGGAATTTCATGGAACTCCTCTTCATCAGAGTCTTCAATGTCAGTGGAAGGATATGGTTGGACCCTAGTGATGATGATCTTATGCACAAGTGAGTACTCCAAGCCCCTATTATACTTGTATGAAACCAAGGAGATGGGTGCTTTTCTGCCTTTTTCTTTGGGTCTGAGACCATGTCCTTTATAGCCCATCTTTTCTACTATAATAGAGGCCTTTAGATATATATGTTTTGGGATTGTTTCTAGTTCTTATTCTTCCTCATGATATAGCCAAGAGGTGACATCAATTTCCAATCTCTCCTCATCAAGTGGAACCCACTATTGGAAGGTACTTTCTTTGTGTTGGATAGCAGATTTTTCTTATTTCTTTATTTCTTTTGGCTTACCATATGACTTAGGATAGAGTGGGAGTTGACACACATAAAGAGCATTTTGCAAGGTGTACTCCACAACCATTGTCTATTATTTTGATCTTGTCCTTGGGTGCAGACGAGGTGGATGCAACATTGGATGGATCAGATGGATGAAGAAGAGTGGATCTATTGAGTATAAAATGATAAGGATTCTTCCCTTCAAGCATCTTGTGATACTCAAAAGGTTACGGGTTAACACGGATGGTGATTTTCCTACCATTGAATGAAAATGTTAGGCATTGATCATACATGGAAGGGATGGCTTGAGTGAAGTGGATCCAAGGACAACCAAGAAGAATGTTATAGGGGAGATCAAGGTCCAAAAACTTGGCAAGTTGCATCCACTACATCAGGGCCCACTTGAAGAGGCAAGGTGATTGTTCCTTTGGAGACTCTTTTTGCATCATCATATGCTTTTATTACTATCTTTCACGACATGCCAACCAAGTCCTCAAAGATACCAATTTGTTTAATTAACTTATATGTACATAGATTCAAGCCAAAGCCAGCGTCTATGAGGACTCTCTTAATTTTATGTTTGTGTACAAAGGATTAAATGTGGAGAGGCTTTTTAAGGGATGTGTCATTGAAGGGTGTGTTATTAGATGTGAAAACAAGATGGTGTTGCGTGGCAAGGTTACCTATGAGGGCTTGCTCGAGGATCTCTTTGTAGATGGAGAATGTTTTGAGTAGCTCAAGGATGGAGATCTATGTAGGAGTCTTTCCAAGGTGATCAAGGATATCATATCGGTGGGTGGATTACATGGGAGGTTGGGGAGGGGGAGGAGGGGCTCCTAGAACAATTACTCTTCCTTTGCGGGTGGTGACATTGCAGTCATTTTGATAATTGGGATGTGCAAAACCTTGGATTACTATCTTTTCTTGGGAAGGATGACTTGATGATTGAGGGGAAGAATCCCCTTGGATGGTGATTTTTGCTCTAGTGGTGGGGGGCTCTGCTCCTTTGATAGTAATGGTGTTGACAAAGGTATCAACAGGCTCTATGTGGCCCACCAAGGAGTCGAAGCCGAATATATAGTTGGTATAATCATAGTTGACCACATGAGATTATGAGACCTTGTCTTTGGTATGCTTAGGGAATGGGTCCTAATACATTTTAAGCTTATCATTGGAGTTACCATATTGGCAACATCAACCTCGATATCCCCTTTATCAATAAGGTCTTGGATGTTATTCTTAAGTTTCATACACTTGCATGTATCATGACCATTGATACGATGGTACATTCTCATTGTACCATCAAGGTTTAGGTTGGTTAGGATCAAAAGGGTGCCTCATCGGGAAGACAACAACATGAACTTGACAAGTTTCTATATGATGACCTCAATGGGTTCACCTAGTGGGTTATACTCACGTTGTTTGTTGGATTGCGGGGGGCTACCTTGGATGGAGATGGGATTGTGGAGTTCATCTTGAAAATTGGATTGATTATGAGCATTGGATCGGATGTTGAAGAAATTATTGGTGGTGGGTTTGGATGTGTAGTGTCGTAAATTGTACACCTTTTCTAGGGTGGTACAATTCCACTCTTGGTTTAACACCCACCTTAGTGTGTCTTGCATCTTCAATTTCTGATCTCCTTTAAGCATTTAATTAATTAATTTAATTAAATCTAAATTCATATTTCACCTCTTCACACATTATAAAGTTGGGCCCTTTACCCTAAGTGTGCCCCTTTTCATTTTATTCCTTCAATAAATCATTAAATCATAAACCCTAATTATGTCCTATTTCAACCTTTAAGGCTCGATTTCGCATATCAAAACATCTTGAAATCAGTTGTAACTTTGGAATTCACTCTAATATCATCATATCTAATGACCCTGAAAATTTGGTGAAAAGTTGGTTGGACCATGTGCACTTTGCACATGGTCCCCGATATTTTTCTCGATATTTCAAGAGCATAATTCTACGATATTATAATGCTTAAACTGAAAAGATTGGTAGGAAATTCAAATCATAGGTCAGCCTAAAGATTAAATTAAGATCTAGGGTTTCATACATAAGAGCTCTCTTTCTTCATTTGAAAGCCTAAGAGATGGAAGCTAAGGAATTTGGATCTAAGATCTAAGAACAAGTGATCACAAGGAGTCTTCTATGTAGTGAAAGAGAAAGCCTTTTTGGAGCCTTCAACAACATTCAACAGCACTCATCAAGAACTAATCAAGCATTCTTTCATCATTTGGGGGCTTTTGAATATATATAGGGAAGCAATAGGAGATCACCGACTAAAGATTGGCTAGTACCTCTCCGTTGGGGTTTGGTATGGTTTCATGTTGTTTCCATGTCTTTGTATAAACTTCATTATATCAATTTGGTTCACATTCATGCTTTATATCATTTTGCATCATTGATTTAGGGCATTTCTATTATGAATTATAAGCAATTAGGGTTTACTCTTTAGGGTTACTGTAGATTGTTTTCTCTCATCCTAGGATCTTGCACACTATTTTACTTTACAAATCGTCTATTCATTGAGGTGGAAATCACCAAAATGGGGGTTTGACTAAGTCAAAACCCTACATAGCCACCCAAAAACCCATTTTTGAGCTATAGGTATAGATTTGGATCTGAGTGTTGCTACAAGTTTCAGGACCGACAGAGTGCACAAAGACTGTTCCAAGGGCCAAAATTCATTAGAAACCCCTGGGACAAGGGCATGGCACCTTGGTCCTACCTAGGATAGGGGCATGGCACCCTGGTCCTCCCTATTTTTAGTAGGATTTGGCAAAGTAGCAAGTCCCAGATCTTAGATCTCAGTTTGACAGGTACTGCTCCAGGTTTGTAGAATCGGGACAGTGGCACAACACCTTGGTCCCATACATTTCGGCTCAGATTTCAAACACAGGTGCACCTCTTAATTTGCCTCCTAATTTATACTTTTTAGTACTATATCAGTTGTTCTTAATTCTGCATTTTCATATTAGGGTTACTAGTGTGTACTTGCATCTTTCTTATCTCTCATTTGCAGTAAAGGAATAGAAACCCTAAGAGGTAATCCTTGGCTCTCTCTTCCTCACAAGAAGTAGCTGAAGCATGTTACCTCCCTAGGCTCTTTCGTATTCCATGAGTGTGTATGCGAGAGTGCTATTAGGGTTTATTCACTTAGTCTCACTTTTCCCCCTACACATCTTTGGTGAACCCAATGGGAACCCAATTTAATTTTCATTGAATTGCATTGTTAGATCTAGATTTAGTATCTTTTCATTTTTCTTCATAAACACAAAGATCAAAAAAAAGTGAAAATTATGAAAAAAAAAAAGAACAAGAGAGCTTTCCTTTTATTTACTTGCATTGTGTGTTTTAATTTCATTCAATTTTCATCTCAAAATGTTAGATCTTTATTTGCAAAATGTTCATGTTTTTGATGATGTATGTAATTATGTTGATTATGAGTCTAGTAAGGATGAATTAGATGAAGCTCTAGAAGACTTTTTGAACCCTAAGCCTTCTAAACCTCATTTTACCAAAAACTAATCAACCTTTTAACTATGCCATTTCATGGTGATGAGAAAGATAAGTTGAATGGTTTCTCTCATGAGTACATTCCTATCAACTCCTCCACTAGATAAAAACAATACATCTAAATGTTTAATCAACATGATAAATGTGAGTGAACATAGTAAGCCTCTTTTTGTGGTTCAGGGTGCTTATCCTTCCTCAACATTGCCTCTTCCTAATCAACCTCTTTTCACAATTCAAGGTGGATATAGTCATGACTCCTTTACTACTCCTAACAAACTGTCATTACTGTACAAGGAATAAATCCCACTAAGAGTCCTTATAGTTATGCTAAACAACAAACTAAGGAGAGTTATAATGCAGTTGCTCACACTTATATTACAAGAAATAATAGGCAACCCAATCCTCCTCCGATTATCCCAACTTCTCTTCCTAATCCTCAACCTATTCTTCCTCAAGCACCCGGTATCTCACAAACTCTTGGCAAACAATATGATCTCGTTGAACAACTTCAAGCTACTCCTGGCAAGATATCCCTTTGGGATTTGATTCAAACTTCCTCAACCCATCATGGAATGTTGCAAGATGTCTTGGAAACTTTGAATGTCCCACCCACAGTGACATCCAATAATTTGGCTTCCTTAATTGATTCTCTCAAATCCCCTAAAGCTCAAATTATGTTTACACAAGATGAGTTACATACTAGCGAGATACAACATCAATATGATCCTTTAATGATTGTGGTTATCATAAATGATAGTACAATAAGATGAACACTAGTGGATAATGGTTCTGGCCTTAATGTTTGTAGCATTAACTTGTTGCATAAAATCAATATCGACACATTTCTTATTAAGCCCGATTCTCAAACTATCTGAGGCTTCAACAATGTTGTTGAATCTTCACTAGGTATCATAAACTTACCTGTTAAGGTAGGTCCTATTACTTTACCCACACCTATCCATGTCATGTCTAGAGATCTAAAATATAAATTTTTATTAGGGAGACCTTGGATTCATAGCATGCAAGTTTTCCACTCCACATTTCATAGGAAAGTTAAATTCATTTATGACAATAAGACATATACCTTGCCAGGTGGCACTAATCTCCAAGATTGTATGCAAACACCAACATCCAAATCCTCTTCAATTGGTTCTTCCCCGACAATCTTAGATGACTCCTCCAAAGCTTCTACTCCTACTAGTGTGTCTATTTCCTCTCCTACAACTAGTTCGCTTCCCAATAATTCCTCAAGTGAACCTAAGGTTCTTGAGGAAGAGCCTTCCCAACCTGATTCTACCACTGAGGATGCCTTTTGTCTTGAAAAGATTCTCGTAGAAGATGATTGGGGATCCCTTGACTTTACTCCTACTTTTATAGGAGAATATAGAATTTCCCCTAGAAAACCCAAGGTATCAATTTTAGTTCCTTCCTTCTGCACACACACTCTGTAGGTATCAATTTTCTTATTTGGTCTAGCAAGAATCACATATCTCTGCACTTAGATACTCACACAACATTTGCCAACAACCTCAACATGAAACACAACATTGACCTTATAGGAAACAGATAGGTCGATAGCATAAGCCCTAAACCCTAATCATTTAGGTTGAGCAATTCAGTCGATTCAATCCTGACCATTGAACACCTTGCATTTGAATACAATGGTCTTGAATAGATCTCAAGACATTATCCATCATTCATTCTTCACTGCTTCATGGAGGCGATAACCCATCACGCATTCTCCACCATTTGCAGAGAATTCACAGATTCCCGAGGTAGATAGGATCAATCTCCTTCATGCAAGATCCTTCACGCGCATGAGACTAATGTGGCAACATGATCTGATCACTATCATAATGCTAACTCATCACACAATGTCATCAGTTGAGTCACACAGGCTCAAGACACTCTAAACAGAAACCCTGAGGCTAAGACTACCAACCGGTAGTCATACCATATTAAACCTTAATAGAAAACATTCCATATGTTGGTTCACATTTTAACATACCGGTTCACCTGAACAAGCATACCACATCACCTTTTGCACATTTACTAGTTCACTTTGCCAGTTGCTTAACCAGTTCACTCTTCAACATATTGACATCAATGACAACATAATGTCATCATGTCAACATACTCTGCACATATGCCAACAATCTCCCCCTTTGGCATTGATGGCAATATACAAAGATATCTCTCTTTCTGCATCACATCTTCTCCTTAATGTTGCAGATTATCTTCTCTACTTCACTTCTTCTCCCCCTTTGACAAAAATGCCAAAGTGGAGGCACAAGCTTCCCTATTCCACTATGTTTCTCCCCCTGAGGAGTAGCATCCTTCAACACATCAATCCTGAAAAGATATAGCAAAGTAAGATCTGATTGATGTGGAGCACAAACCTTTAATCTACCTCTTGAAGGGGCAGCACCCCTAATTCACCTCTCAAATAGGTAAATGTAGCCTTTGGTAGAGGCTTCGTGAATATGTCTGCTAACTGATTCTTATTGGAAACATGTTCCAATACCACCTCTTTGTTCTAAACCTTTTCCCTCAAGAAATGATACTTGAGTTCAAAGTGCTTCATTCTACAATATAAAACCGGATTCTTGGAAATGTTAATTGCACTTGTATTATCCCAAAATATACTTACTGGTTTAGATACAGGAACTTTGAAGCCATTCAATACATGCTTCATCCAAATAGTCTAGGTGCAGTTCATAAAATATGCAACATGCTCCGCTTCTGCTGTAGACTGAGAGAAACAACTCTTCTTTTTACTCATCCATGAGAGCAATCTACCATCGAGAAAGAATGCACCACCGGTTGTGCTCTTCTGGTCATCCACATTACCAGCCCAATCAACATCTGTGAATACTTTCAGGTTGAAATCATCATTGTATGGATACCATAATCCATAGTCAATAGTTCCCTTCAAATATCTAAGAATCCACTTGACTGCTACCAAGTGGGATTCTCTTGGGCTTTTTTGAAACCAAGTGGTAATACCCACTGCATGTGCAATGTCTAGTCTGCTATGCACTACATAATGCAACTTACCAATCATTTATTAGTATTCCTTCTCATTTACCAATGCTGAGTCATCCTCCTTTGATAGTTTACAACTGGTCACCATTGGTGTACCAACCAGTTTGTTGTCTTCCATGCCAAAGGTCTTCAACACCTCTTTGACATACTTGGACTGAGTACTAAAGATTGCATCTTTCATTTGTTGAATTTGTAGTCCAATGAAGAACTTAATCTCCCCTATGAGTGGCATTTCAAACTCCTTTTTCATCTCATCTGCAAATTCATGATTCATCTTGTCATCTCCACCAAAGATTATGTCATCAAAAAATACTTCACAGATCAGAATCTGATCTCCTTCTGATTTCAAGTAGATATTGCTATCTTCACTTGTTCTTTCAAATCCAATCTTCACAAGATGGGAGTGCAAGGATTCATACCATGCTCTAGGTGCCTACTTCAGTCCATACAAGGCTTTATGTAGCCTACATACCATGTCACTGTCCTCAGATAGGGCAAACCCATCTGGTTGCTCTATATACACCTCCTCTCCAAGTATTCCATTTAGAAATGTAGATTTTACATCCATTTGGTATACCTTGAATCCTTTAAAAGCTGCATATGCAAGAAGCATACGAACTCCTTCCAATCTTGCTATTGGAGAAAAGGTTTCCCCATAGTCTTCTCCTTCTTCTTGGGCATATCCTTTACATACTAGTCTAGCTTTGTTTCTTACCACTGTGCCATCCTCATTCAGCTTATTTCTGAAAAACCCATTTGGTTCCAATGACATTTTTATGCTCTGGTCTGGGTACCAAAGACCATGTACCATTCTTCTTTATCTGATCAAGTTCCTTTTCCATTGCCTTGATCCAGTCTTCATCTTTATGTGCCTCTTTGAATGATTTAGGCTCAAATTCAGAGATCATACATGAGTTTTCTCTGACCTTTCTTCTTGTAAGAATTCCTGCATCTTTGTCTCCTATGATCTACTTTGGATCATGATTGAGTTTTACATACCTAGATATATTCTTAACAGATTCCTCTTGCTTTTCTTCTTCATCCTCATCTTCATTAGCATCAACATCCACCGGTGTAGGAGCATTGTTACTGGTACTTGGTTGTTTTGCAACCAGTTCCCAGAAGGTTACTACTAGTTCATCTCTTACTTTCTCATTGCTAGTTTCTTCAGATTTCTCAAAGGTTTCATCAACTCTAACATTGATGCTTTCAACAATTCTCTGAGTCCTATTGTTGAAGCATTTGAGAGCTTTGCTTTTGGTGGAATATCCTAATAATATTCCCTCATCACATTTTGCATCGAACTTGCTCTGATGTTTACTCCTCTTGATATAACATTTTCTACCAAATACTCTAAAGTAGGTTACCACTGGTGTCTTACCAATCTAGTACTCATAAGGAGTCTTATCCTTTCCTTTCTTGATGAGTACCTGGTTCATTGTGTAGACTACAGTGCTCACTGCTTCTCCTTGTCTTATCCTTTCCTTTCTTGATGAGTACCTGGCTCATTATGTAGACTACAGTTCTCACTGCTTCTCTCTAAAAGGTGTGAGCAACATTTCCTTGGATCAACATAGTTCTAGCCGCTTCAACCATAGTCCGGTTGTTCCTCTCTGCTAACCCATTCTGCTGTGGAGTCCAAGGGGTAGACAGTTGCCTCTTGATGCCATTCTCTTCACAATATTTGTGATCGGTTCTAAGGCATTTGATTCTTCTACCGCTTTCTTTTTCTACCAGTGCTCTGAAAGCTTTAAACTTTCTAAAGGCTTCAGACTTGTCCTTCAAGAATGTGACCCAAATCATTCTTGAGAAGTCATCTGTAAGAATCATAAAGTACCTATCTCCCTGCACACTCCTAGTTTTCATAGGACCACACAAATCAATATGCACAAGATCAAGTAAATTGTCTGCAGTGAAAGATTTAACTTTGAAAGTTGAGGAAGACATTTTCCCTAATTGACACTCTCTGTAAAAAGGATTTTTTGGTTTTCTCAGCACCAGCAATCCTCTAACTGCCTTGATCTTACTAGCCTTCACAATGTTCTCAAAGTTAACATGGCAGAGTCTCCTATGCCATATCCAGCTATCATCAAACTTAGCCATAAGACATGTACTGACATTTGCATTCAGCTAAAATAGGTTACCTTTGGTCTGCATACTGGTGGCCATCAGTTCACGATTCATTCCTTTGATTTTTCACACTCCATTTTTGAATTCCAAAGTGAGTCCACTATCATTCAGCTGGGCAACACTCAATAGGTTGTGTTTGAGACCTTCCACCCAATACACATTGTCAACACTGCTCTTTCCATTCAGAGAGATGAACCCTATTCCTTTGACCATACATGGTGCATCATTACCAAAATGAACCATGCCACCATCATTTTGTTCCAAAGATAGAAACTTGCTCCAGTCACCAGTCATATGATGAGAACAACCACTATCAATAATCCACTCCTTGGAATATCAAAGCAGGAGACAAGAGCCTTCTTATCTGACACATCTTCCTTGACTACAACAAACACAATATCTTCATTTTCTTCATCTTCCGATTCCTCATCTATGACACCTTCATCAACTGCTATAAAACAGTTTCTCCGGTTTCCTCCTTTGAATTTCTTGAACCTTTCTGGTTTGTCCTTGTTGTCACCATTAGGACAGTTTACAGTAATATGTCCTATCTGGTTACATGAAAAGCATTTCAAAGGGAGCTTACCTCTGTATTTGCCGGTTCCCTTAGGAAGTCTCTTGGCAAGAAGAGCTTCAAATTCCATCAGAATCTCCCCGTCATCCATTTCTCTGCTCTATCTTGGTTCACCACTGATTCTTTTTTCTTTTCCTTTTCTGGATGGTGCAGCAGAAGCTCGAAAAGCTGATACATTCTGCTGAACACTGCCATCAAAACTATTTAGCTCATAGGCTGTCAATTTTGCAATGATGGATTCTAGGGATACCTTAGTCTTGTCTATTGACCTCAACTCTTGAATAGCAGCAACCCTTATTGCATAGACTGGTAACAAGGACCTCAAGACTTTGCTAATAATAGTGGAATCTTCCATTTTACCATCTACACTCTTGATATCTCCAACAATAGTTTTGATTCTTATTCCATATTGTTGAATGGTCTCTCCTTCAACCATCCGCATGTCTTCAAACTTTCCCCTAAGGATTTCTTCCTTAGCTCTTTTTACATGCACATCACCGCCATAGATGTTCTCAAGAGTATCCCATACTTCTTTGGGATTATCTTTATCCTAGACATCAATAAACTCAATGTCAGATAAGCTGCTGATTAGGGCTTCCACAACTTGCCCATTCTCTTGGATCTCTCTCTTTTGATCATTGGTGAGAGTACTTGTAGGAATAACAAAAGCATTCTCAACATAGCTCTAGTGTTGAGCACCCATGCTTCTGATGTATATCTTCATTCTGTCCTTCCATATTTTGAAATTGTCTCTGTTGAACTTTGGACCTTCCCTCTTCATCATTATAATAGGATCTTTCCCTCAAGCAGTTAAGCTTACAACACAGAGGACCTGGAGGAAGCTCTGATACCAATTGATAACTCAATGATGAACAATGAGTACCAAACCGATACTAAGAGGGGGGTTGAATCAGTACAGGCACAAAACTTTTCCTAAACCAATTTTGAATTCAGACAGTGAACTTGACTGACAATCACTAACACAGGTCTGAACCAAATTACTACCGGTTAAACACAATGAGACTGTGAAAAACATAAACTGGGAACACTTTTCTTTCCACACAACTTACACCTTCATTTCTACTTAATCCTTGTGCATAAACAAGTAATCTACCATCAAAAATATATAAAAACTTGCTAGATCAACATGATTCACCACTAAATAGGAAATAACAAAACATCAAATTAAAGAGGTATCACACATGACACACATATTTTTCACGTGGAAACCCAACTGGAAAAAACCACGGTGGGGATGAATACCCACAAGCTATTCTTGAACTCTTTAGAAGTCTGCTCTATTAGGAGCCTAGTTTGGTTAAAGACTGTTACAACAGGTTTTGTTAGGAACCGATCCTGTTAGGAATCACCCAGTTAAGGGTTAAACCCTGTTAGGGGTTACCTTATTAGAGGATTTTTTGAACTCAATGGCTTTGAGTCACCCTGTTAAAGTATTTACAGCAAGCTGGTTAAAGCTACCCATTTAAGGTATTTTCCAACTGTTGAAGTGGTTAGAGATCAACAGGTATTACAATGATCTGGTAATAGCACGCAATGCCAGTGTAGATCCACTTTAGTTCCTTCCTTCTGCACACACACTCTGCAGGTATCAATTTTCTTATTTGGTCTGGCAAGAATCACGTATCTCTGCACTTAGATACTCACACAACATTTCCCAACAACCTCAACATGAAACACAACATCGACCTTATAGGAAACAGATAGGTCGATAGCATAAGCCCTAAACCCTAATCATTTAGGTTGAGAAATCCAGTCGATTCAAACCTGATCATTGAACACCTTGCATTTGAATACAACGGTCTTGAACAGATCTCAAGACATTCTCCATCATTCATTCTTTACCACTTCATGGAGGCGATAACCCATCACGCATTTTCCACCATTTGCAGAGACTTCACACATTCCTGAGGTAGATAGGATTAATCTCCTTCATGCAAGATCCTTCATGTGCACAAGGTTGACGTGGCAACGTGATTTGATCACTATTATAATGCTAACTCATCACACAATGTCATTGGTTGAGTCACACAGGGTCAAGACACTCCAAACGGAAACCCTGAGGCTGAGACTACCAATCGGTAGTCATACCATATTAAACCTTAATAGAAAACATTCCATATGTCAGTTCACATTTTAACATACCGGTTCACCTGAACAAGCATACCACGTCACCTTTTGCACATATACCGGTTCACTTTGCCAGTTGCTTAACTGGTTCACTCTTCAGCATATTGACATCAATGACAACATAATATCATCATGTCAACATACTCTGCACATATGCCAACAGAATATACTTTGATATGTCTGGTACTAATCTAAGATTGTCACTCATAACATTGTCTTAGTCCCTGATGCTAAACCTATGAAACAAACAATTTGAAAGATGAACCCTAAAGTAGCATTACTTGTTAAGGCTGAGATTGAAAAATTATTGGATGTCGGATTCATTCATCCTATTGATTATTCCCCATTTATTTCAAACATTGTGGTAGTGGCTAAACCTGATAACAAGATTAGGATGTGTACGGATTTTTAATATCTTAATAAAGCCTCTTTGAAGGATGATTTTCCTCTCCCAAATATTGATATGATAGTGGATTCTGTAGCAGGTCATGCTCTATTATCCTTCATGAATGGTTTCTCAGGATATAATCAAATCTTCATTAATCCTCAAGATCAATTTAAAACTACTTTCACCACCCCTTAGGGCATGTTTTTTTGGGTTATGATGCCTTTTGGATTAAAAAATGCAGGTGCCACCTATTAGTGTGCTATGACCCTTATCTTCCATGATTACATGCATAAGATCTTAGAAGATTATGTTGATGATATCTTAGCTAAATCCATTCTCTATGTAGATCATGCTAAGATCCTTCATCAAGTCTTTGAAAGAATTCATAAATACAACATGCACTTGAATCCCCGAAAGTGTGTTTTTGGTGCGGATAATGGTAAACTATTAGTATTCATAGTCTCACATTGTGGAGTTGAGTTGGACATGAAAAAGATAGATGCCACTGTTAATATTCCACCTCCTAAAAATTTTTCCCAACTAAAAAGTTTACAAGGGAAGATCCAAGCTATTCGTAGGTTTGTTTCTCAACTTGCGGATCATAGCTTTCCTTTTACTCAATTTCTTAAAAAGAATGTCACCTTTCAATGGAATGAGGATTGTCATCAAGCATTTGAGGACCTAAAAACCTATTTGGCCAATCCTCATATTCTTCAACCCATTGACCCTTCTAAACCCTTTCTTCTATACACAATTGCCTCCCTTCATGCTCTTACAGCCTTATTGGCACAACGTGATAAGGATAGTAGAGAATGTCCAGTTTATTATATAAGTCGCACTTTGCTCGATTATGAAGTCCGATATTTTGTGATACAAAGGCAGTGCCTTGCTTTAGTCTTTGAAACCCAAAAATTAAGGCATTATTTTTGAATGCTAAAGTCCATTTTGTCATTAAATTTGACCCTCTCAAACATCTTTTCTCTAAAATTGATCTTTCAGGATGCTTAGCCAAGTGGGTTATGATGTTGATTGAGTTTGATCTTAAGTTTGTCTTGTAGAAGGCAATAAAGGGTCAAGCGTTAACCAACTACTTAGTTGAGGCTCCTTCACCCATTTCCCTACCTAAACCAGAGTCTTTTCCTGACAAATTTATTTTCTCTATCGAGATTGACTAGGTTTGGGAGTTATATTTCGATGGCTCTAGGTGTCGTACAGGATCGGGGGCAAGGGTGGTCTTAATCTCTCCTAAAAAGAAACCTATTCCTTTATCACATCATCTTGATTTCTTGTGTACCAATAACATTGTTGAATACGAGGCTCTTATAGATGGAATTAAAGAAGCCTTAGCATTAAAAGTCAAACATCTACATATCTATGGAGACTCTCAATTAATCATAAGACAAGTGATGGGAGTTTATCAAGCTAAGCAAGATAAACTATCACAATATAGAGATTTAGCTATATCCATGTTGCAAAATTTTGATTCTTATACCATGGAGCCTGTGATAGACTTATAAAGCACTGAGAGGGGGGGCTGAATCAGTGACACCAAAAACAATACTACTTTAAACACTAATCAGTAGATATACTTAGTAAGTTTACCAAACACTATGCATGCAATCCAAAATGATATTAAAGCATCTAGAATAAGTAAAACATCCACCATAACACAAGTGTTTATATGTGGAAAACGCAAATGGGAAAAACCACAATGAGATGGGACTCACAAGTTAACTATCTGCAGTAGTAGGTAATTGACCCGTTAAGGTCTACAAAAGTGCTCTGCTAGGAGTGAATCCTGTTAAAGATCTCAAAGCTCTATTAGGAGCTATACCCTGTTAAAGGTAGTACCCTATTAGGAGTAACCTTAGTAGAGGATTTTAGAATCCAAACTAATGGATCACCTTGTTAAAGGATTTGTATAATGAAGCTTGTTAGAGCTTACCAGGTTAGGGGATTTGACTATTGTAGTGATTAGAAAATAACACATGGTGTGATCTAGAAGTAACACAACTTGCTTGAATAGATCCTCTTTTGTGCACTCAAAACTGCATCACCAACATACTCTACAATGCCTTCAACAACTTAATACTTCTATCTTTGCATCAAATAATCTCATATGAAATAGATAATCATAATGTTATTATATAGACATTTAGATTTCATGTCAGCTTAGAAATTATATCACAATTTCCTAGGTGCAGTGTATCTAGACAATCAAACATAACTCATCACAAATTATCACCAAAATTTGTCGGTTAGGGGTAACTTATCATGACCGAAGATAACTCATCACACAATCAATGAATACCAGTTAGAACACCGACACCAGTTAGAGTTAACCATTATCAACATGTAAACTAATTGTCCTCCATTTGCTTCTTTGATGGTCTCCGTTGAATGTCCAAGTAGGTGCCAAGTCATTCCAGCATATACCGGTTGTCTCCATGTACCGTTTTGACACTCTCTAAACCATCATAAACAAAACTCCCAATACCGGTTGCAATACAAGCAACTTTAGAAGTAATACCGGTAGACAATGTGAGCATATGTGTGTGTACATGTTCCATCAATGACAACATATGAATTCATTCATTACAATCATCATCAAGCCAACAATCTCCCCCTTTGGCATTGATGGCAACACATAGAAAATTTTACAACTTTACAGCTAAGTGTGCGTACAAAAATTAATACACATATGTCAACTCCCCCTTAACAATACATACAAAATTTTCACAACACACATACATATTTCTACTCCCCCTTTGATAACAATGCCAAATTGAAAAGTAAAATACATATATATATATATATAGAAAAATTTGCATCAAAAGTTTACATATACAAAAACTTAAAAGTCTGTATAAAGGAGTGTTCAGTTCAATTTTCAAGAAAATGTTATTGGAAGTAAGCTTCATTTGAGAAAAATCATTTTCCCATATTTCCAATAAACTTTCAGTAATTTCTATGTTAGTCATGATCTGTGCAGAAAATTCTTCCATGGCATCAATTGTACTCATCTCTAGAGTAGCTAAAACTGCTTTTGCATTCTTATAAGCTCGTTGCAAGATGTCTACCTTCAGTCTCAATAAGTTCTTTAACTCCTTCAAGGATCGAAGTCTCTTTGCCTATTCAAAATCATAGACATCTAACCGATTTTGCAAATCATCAACAGATTTGCCAAAAGCTAAGACTGAATCCTATAAAGTTATGTAGGCATTACATATCCTTTCTAGTTCCAGTTCTATCATTGTTCACTACTTAACTAAATCAGTATAGAAAAATGAAACATTAGATGTGTAGGCTAGAATTTTGCCTCCTGTCTCAATAGCTTTTCTTAAAAGATCTTTGTTCAGGGATAAAGCAATCTTCCCTGTATCAATATCTTTCATTATTTGTTCTCCTCTTTTCCTCCTATAGTTTTTCTTAGCCATAGTCTGAGCCGCTTCCTCAAGGGACTTGATTTGGTCAGAAGCATCAGCAACCAATTGGCCTAACTTACCAATAGGAGTTGACAAGTTTCCTATAGCAGTCTCTAATAGAAGACTTGACAAAATATCCACAGCAGTTTGGATGGTTTCTGCTTCCTTCCTTTGTTCCTTAAGCCTCTTCTTTTGTGCTCTGGATTGCATCACAGTTGCAATCTCCAATAATTCCAATGCACTCATATTGTCAACATCTATAGGCCCTTTAATGCCAAATGAGTCATCATCATCATCATTTTTCTGCTTGACTAATGCCTTTTCTGGTTCAGCAGATTTCTCCTTCTCATTTTTCTCTTCCTCTTGTTCTTTCTCCTTCTCTTGTTCAAAGGACTTCTCTGCCAACTTTTGCAATGGGTTTCTCCTGAGTAGCTTGTGAAACTGGTGGGAGTTATGATTTCACAGGTTGATCTTTTACCGATGGGGGTGGAATATCCACACTTGGTTGAGTTGCTGGTATATCCACTGTATAAACTTGTGAATCAATAATAATAGGTGGTTGCATATCTGGTTCAATAATGTTCCCAAATAGATCAATGGTATCCTGTATGTCATCAACAAAGATAACCAGTTGGGAAGTAGTGTCACCCTGTTTCTTATCAATCTCTGGACAAACAATTTCTTCTTCAACTAACTCTGGTTTCCCTCCAGTCTCTGTTTGATCACCATAATGAGACTTTGAATTCTCGTGCATCTGTTGAACATTTCTAGCTATCTGATGAGTTCCTACTTCAATAGATTGCACCTTTTCATTCATTAACATCAATCTTCTTGTCTTAAAATGAAATTGTCCTTTATAATTATCAAGTAATGTTGCTAATTCATCTTTAGACAAATCAAGAAAATATGAAATAAAAGTACTATCAATAATTTCTTGATCTTTCTTCACAACTTCTTCCCATTTATTCAAAAGAATAGAATATAAAGAATCAAAAATATCCTTCTTAAGATCCTCAGGTAGTCGATTGTATTGACATAAGTAGTTGATTACCTATTGAACAATTTGTTCCTTGTTATCTTCTTTAAATGAATCAAAACATTCTTTAACATTTTCAAATCTATTCCTTCCTAATGTCTTTACCATTCTCTCAAAATTAGTTATAGGCTTATAGGACAAAGCTTTAATGGGAATACTCTGTTGAGAGGTGGCTTCAACTGGTTTGGCCTTCCTACCATTTTCCTTTACCTTCTTTGGCTCCTCCTCAATAACGGTATCATCAGATCTTGCTTGAAGAATCAGTTGTCGGCCTCTCTTCTTTGTTGCAGTCTATTTCTTTATGTACACCTTTAGTGCCAGTTACTTTTTAACTTGGACACTTCGTGTCACTCTAGTACTTGTTGACACTGGAGGCACTTTCTCAGCCTTCTTCTTCTTCCCTTTCCCACTACTGGTTGGAGCACTACTGGTTTCATCTTTTGCAATTTGCTCCTCAACAGTATCCAATCTTTTCTTCTTCTTGTCCACTGGAGATGCCAATAGGTTATTGGCATAACCAATCAGTAAGTTATAATTGACTTTATAGCTCATGTACTCCATTTCATCTTCTCTTGGTTCAATAGCTTCCATCAGATAGAAATCAATGGTGATTGTGAAAATGATGTTCTTAGCAAAGTTTTTCACCACATCTTCAGGTAGCCTTACCCTCATACTCATTTTCTTTAGTTATTCATTGAAATACTTGTTCATTGCAGTAGAGAAAGTGTTCTTAACAGCCTTAATGTTGTTCTTGATCTGAGTCGTTACTGGTAGGTCTTTAGATCATTCAATATCACCAATTCCTGGTAGGAAATTTTGAAAGTAAAAGAATAAACCAATCAATAACTGACCAAATTTGAACTTTTGATTGTTGTTCTTCTTAATTGACTGTAGATTCAACATCAACTGACTCCTTATGGCCTCACATAAGTCATAATCTGCATTCTCAACAATCATTTTATAGGTTGTATGCACTACTACAGACAGTACACTATTCATTCTATTGGAATAGAATATCTTGTAGCCTATAACCATAGTAGCCAATTTAACTGTTGGGTCCTTAATGTTATTAATAGAAAATGCATGCCCATCAGAGGTAGACAAGGTTAAAGTGGTTACAGTCTCTTTAGAAATTTGCCTCAGCTTGGGAGCTTCACTGGTTGACCAAAAACCAGTCACAGCATGGATAGCTTCCTTGGTTCTAGTGTGTGTCCTTTCCAGATACATGTTCTCACCATGAACCTGACATAAAATGATTCTGATGTGTTCCTCTTCAAAATCCTCAAGAAAATAAGCTGCATTATGAAAACCCTTCTCATAAACCTTGATAAACTCGGGTTGGATCTTTATGCTCTTATCACAAAGGGATTTCAATTGAGAATAAATTGATAGTGATCCTAAATCGATTAAATATTTGATTTTAAAATCAATATAGCTAGACAAATCACCTTTTACAATGACACCATTGGGAACTTGAGATAAAAAAATTATAACACTATTCATTTTGATTCCACAACCTCCATAGGTTTTGATGTGATCATTAGTCTCTCTACTTGCTTAGATGACAAAGCCATTCAGATAAACTTGATTCAAAAAGGGATTTACAAAGAAATACCTTAATTCTCACATATTTCCTTGGTTACCAGTTGATTACTCAAATGCACACTAGCTCCACCTTCACTAATCTTCGAATCAACTTCAATCACTCAATTGACAGAAAAAATTCATCTAAGACCATCTAGCAAATCTTTCTTCGCTCTGCAAGTGCTCAAGAATTCTCTTTTGAATGCATTTAGGGTAAAAATAACATAGTAAAACTTGATTTTATCCTTTTTACCTACTGCATTAATTGCTCGACCTCTAGGGTTACAAACCCTAATACACCGCTTGACGATACATTGAATATTAACAGGTGTAAAACCAATTGACAAACTTTCAAAAAACTGATTGACAAAAGATATCAAGATTTCACACATAATAACTCAAAGTGCAAACTCTCTTACCACTCATCTTTCAAGAGGTCTAAGAGTAGATTTACCGCTACGCTCCCCTTTGCCCTATTGAAAGGCTTAATTCACCGGTGGAGGATTCTCCACACTGGGTGAAGGATTAGGTTCTTCTGAAGGTACATCATCACTCTTCTTTTTCTAGATTCGGTTCATATCTTCTCTGGTTTCCTCAATATTTACCTTCTATTTACCTTTCTAATCTACATAATTATTAACCAGTTTGTTCTTCCTAGTTCTACAGAACTTTTCCATGTGTCCTGATTTATGACAATGATAGCAGGCCATTCCAAATGATCTCCAAGGTCATGCATTGTCTCTTCCAGTTCTCCTTCTACAATTCATAGCCACACGACCATAATTGTTACAAATGGTGCAAATGGCATTAGTTACCTTTTCCATCTCAAATGGACTAAACCGGTTGACATAGGGTTTTTTACAGTTCATGTTACACCGGTTGTCATAAGTTCTCCTCCAGTTACCATTAGGTCTTAGATTCATGTGAGGTATTGGATTATTTTCTCCATATCTGCATTCAACTGATCCATGTCCATACATCTTGCATGTAAAACAATTACCTTCAAATCTCCTAGATACGTACCTAGTATTTGCATTGTATCCTATATTCTCATTGGGTCTATTTCTACACACATTTGCAGTATGTCCAGGTTTATGATAGAAAATGCAAATAGGTTTAAATAATTTCTTACCAATAGGCTTGTTAGCCTTAGGAGCGGTTTTGTCCTTGTGAATGTTGCTCTTTGTACCAAAAGACTCTCCTTTCTCAGATGTGTTAAAGCCTAGTCTAGATGTATCACCTTTCATCCTTTGTGATTGTATCTACTCATCCAACATGGTACAACTTTTGTTGAATGTTTCCAGCTTTCCATTAGCCTTAGTGAGCTCTTTGGTAAGATCTTCATTGTGTTTTGTAAGAGTCTCTCTTAGGGATGATGACATTTCAAGATTTAGCTACAAAGCCTCTTTTTCTTCTTTTTCAGCATGTCAATGCTCATACAAGGTTACATTCTCTTGTTTGATCTTAACAATCTCATGATCTCTTTCTTTGACAAGGTCTTCAACTACCCTCCTAGCTTCCAGCTCTTGAATCATGTGGATAGTTAGGGCTTCTAATTCTCTTCTCAGATTTAGCTTTTCACTGTTCAGTTTTTCAACTTCTTTAGCTAATTCATCAATGTTAGCTTCATCTGAAGAACTATTATCAGATATTTCCAATAGTTGTTCATCCAGCTCTCTCTTTTTGACTTGTGAAGCTTTAAATCTGACCCTTGGGATTTCAAGCTCTTCCTTGGTAGCTTCAATGACTCTATCCATCTCAAAGTAGCTCATATCCCTTATGGTGGCTTTAAAGTTTCCTTCCAAGTGATTAAGCCTTAAAGAAGTTAGGCTCTGATACCAATTGATAGACTTATAAAGCACTGAGAGGAGGGGTGAATCAGTGACACCAAAAACAATACTAATTTAAACACTAACCGGTAGATATACTAAGTAAGTTTACCAAACACTATGCATGCAATCCAAAATGATATTAAAGCATCCACAATAAGTAAAACATCCACCATAACACAAGTGTTTATACATGGAAAGCCCAAATGGAAAAAACCATGGTGAGATGGCACTCATAAGTTAACTATCTGGAGTAATAGGTAACTGACCAGTTAAGGTCTACAAAAGTGCTCTGCTAGAAGCGAATCTTGTTAAAGATCCCAAAGCTCTGTTAGGAGCTATACACTATTAGGAGTAACCTTAGTAGACAATTTCAAAATCCAAACTAATGGATCACCTTGTTAAAGGATTTGTACAATGAAGCTTGCTAGACTTTACACAGTTAGGGGATTTGATTGTTGTAGTGACTAGAAAACAATAGGTGGTGTGATCTAGAAGTAGTACAACTTGCTTGAATAGATCCTCTTCTACGCACTTAAAACTGCATCACCAACATACTTGTTGGAATTGTGTTGTCATTGATTTCAATCAGTATGGGATGACCACCGGTGGTAGGAATTATGTTGATGTCAACCAGTATGGAATAGACAAGTAACCAATATTAGAGATGAATGTGCAACACTGCTATGAAGGAGTACAAGATGTGATATCTTGGATATCACCTTGTGTTGCAGAACACCAGTAATGGTAAGGAAGATGACCTCAGGAGTCACTAGTGCAACAAGTTAGTGGCTATCTTGTGTCATGAGATAGAATAGTGTTTGAGTGTTTGTTTATGATGAAGAGGCAAAATGTTATTTGAATCATATCAACACTGGAAGAGAAGAATGAACCGATATGCTATGAGGTTGCAGAATAGCAGGACTCCCACTAGATGAAGATGTAGTCATCATGAGAAGCAATGACTGACAGTGAATGTGCTCACATCAGATCACATATGCCTATCTGAAGAGATGTTGCACAAACAGGGAAGTCACTTGAAGAGAATTGCAGGATGAAGAAGGACAAGGTGTTACCCCATCAAGTAACTGGAGCTTATCTCCTATTATGCATTAAGTGCATCTTAGTTTGGAGAGATAAGAGTGAAGAGGTAAAGGAAATCACTTGAAGGATCACACTGGATCTACCAGTGAAAATAAGGAATGTCCTAAGTGCATGAGATCAGGGTTATGCACTAGACAAAAAGTAGAGGCATGCTAAGATGCCAGTGAAAAGGAAGTGTGAAGTGTGTGTCACCATGATAAACTAGTAGAGGAAGGAACAACATTAATTAGAGTGGTGCAGTCAGAAGTAGAAAGACTTGATTGAAGATAGGAGCCTTGAGAAGATTGATGACATGATGTCATCAAGAGTAGTAACCGGTATGTAAGTCCACCGGTTATATAAGCAAGGTGTAGTTGTAGAAGACTTCCCACATTATGAGAAGATGCATGATTTGAATGGAGAGGTTTGATGATCGATCAAGGAGTTCCATTGACAATTCAAGTAGAAAACAGACATGGTAAGGTTATCAGTAGAATGGTTGAGACCAAAAGGATTAGCAAACCTACAGGAAAGAGGAACTGGTTGAGTGGTTGGTCGGTGATCCCATTTGGACCAACATGAAGTGTCAAGATGGTAGTTAGTCGATATGAATGCCACATGGAGTCAACGTGGCAAACCTTCATTTGGGTAAAGATGGAATGTACATCGACAGGGTTGTTGCAAGGTTGGTCGACTTTAATGAAAGGTCACACAAATCATGGGACATGTTGCAGAGAGATTACAGGGGTTTGAGGCTTGAGGTCTGAAAGACAACTATGAGTCAGTCAAGAGTGATTGAGAAGATCGAGGCAACAAAGGAAAAAACATGACAGTTCCTTCATCATTGACCAAGGAATCAGCTATTAGGGTAAAAAGCAAGTTGCCAGAGATGGAAGGCATGATCCAGGAGATGCAAATATGGTGGAGTTGTGCAATCAGATGTCAGAAAGATCAGATCATGCAAGATCTGATTGGATTTGGTTTGCCTCAAGGATAGTGAGGAAATCCTAACCGCCTGGATTTTGAATTGGTTTTTGGTGGGAAATCTAGGCTATTAGTATGAAGGCCAAAAAGATTGTTTGATGCTGCCGAATAGAAGAATATGGTGTGATTGCAAATTTGAAGACTACTACAAGGATGAGCAAATCAGCTAAGTGCTCAATGAGCTTCTGTGAAGAGAGTGGGAGTGAGATAAAATCTGGTTGAAGCATTCAACCGGTTGGACAGAAGAACTAGTAGTGTTCATACCGGCAATGCAGAAGTGAAGGAGGTTGTAGAGAAGAAGCATAGAGAATCGGTAGAGCATAGTAATGGTAAAGTGCAGAGAGTTTATGGAGGAGATCCAAAAGAGAAGCAATAAGTGAAGAGAAGTAGAAGAGTGAGTCGGTGTAGCAGAGAAATTATCTCACCGATAGAGTAAGATATATGAAAAGGTTGCAAGATCCACTTGTAACAAGAAAACTATTTTGTATTTAATGTTCAAATTGTGAACACTGAGTTGTAGCTCGGTGCAGGGGTTGTAGCTCCTTGGGTTGGTGCCCTAAAGTCAGAGGTTGGTGCTCCTTTGGGTTGTAGCCCATAAATCAGTTAGGGGTTGGTGCTCCTTTGGGTTGTAGCCCATAAATCAGTCAAGGGATAGTACTCCTTGGGTGGGTGCCCTAAACTTTGTAACTGTGAGGTTGGATTGGAGTAGTAGACTCCAGCAACATTGCTCACCGAGGTTTTTCCCATCTTGGGTTTTCCTCGTATTTGCTAGTGTTATGTGATGTTCCCTTGTGAGTATGTTTGCATTTAAATTAAGTCTCCTTCCTAACCAGTAAGTCTACATTAAGTTAAATCTATCGACCGGTATGCTCACAAAGGATTGCAAAAGTGAAAGAGTTTTGAGAACCACTGATTCACCCCCTCCCCCTCTCAGTGGTGCATTGTGTCTAACAATTGGTATCAGAGCACAGGTTCCCCATTAGAAGAGTGTTCTCAAACTTGGGTAGATTTCAGCCTAAGGACACAATGGTTTGTTTAGTAACAATCTTCGCTCCTATATTTGATGGTTCAAACTTTTCTGTTTGGAGTTGCAGAATGGAAGTTTTCCTATCCTCCTTAGGGTTTGATGTTTGGATGTCAGTAGTTGATGGTCTCCCTAGAAAGGTAAATCTTCCTTCTAGATTTGTAGAAGAAAGAAGAAACCAATGCAATGAAGAAGCCATGAAGGCTATCTTCAGTGGACTCACCGGTGATGTCTCTTCACAGGTGGACAGGTGAAAAACAGCAAAGAGCTTATGTGAAAGATTGAAGAAGCTCTATGGAAATGAACCCAACTAAAGAACCAGAAATTGAAGTAAATATGAGAAATACCCCTCATATTTATCTGGATGATTAACATAGATCTGCTAGCAGCCGTAGCAGTGATGAAGAAGGAGCTCAACTCTTCATGGCCCAAGAATATGAAAGTGGTTGGGCAAATAGTTCCCCTCAACAAAATATGTTGAGAAGTGATAATGATGAAGAGGAAGACATGGCAGATAGATCTTGCCATCAAGATCCTTCTGATGATGAAGAAGCAGCAGAAGTTGACCTTGAAGGAGAGCTTGTAAATGCACTTGAAGAACTCAATAGAGTTAAAAGGGAATACAAGATATTCAAGAATGCTGCTATTGTGGAGCAGAACCAGTTAGTCAAATACCTTGAAGAATCTGAGAAATGTATCTTAGAGTTGAATACTCAAGCTGAAGACACCAAGAAATGCCGATGTAAAGATCTAGCTTCTCAGCTAGAGATAAAAGACAAAAAAAATTAGTGGCTGCTTGAAGAAAACAAAGGCCAGACCTCTTCAGTTAGATATGTTCCTCTAAAGAAGGTTGACCTAATCATAGCTGCGGTGGACTTGTAGACAAAAGTGAAGATCAATGCTGGAAGAAGGAATCCTCATATAGATCCTAGGGGTAAGGGGAAGATGGAAGAAGGAAACTCCACCAGAAGCTGGAAGATGAGGAAGCAGCGAAGGAGACCCTCCACCGGCAGAGGACAGAAAATGCTACCACCCATAGGGGGAAGCAAGTGTGGGAGAAGAAGAAGAGATCAGATGAAAGAGGTGCTCAGAATGGACAACCAAGGATCCATTCTCAAAAGGGTAAAGATGGGGATGCAAAATTGGCAAGATCTCCTCATGCATGGCAAAGTAAATATGTAAGTCATATGTCATCATTTACTTGTTACTGCTTTACATGTATTGATAATGGCCATAAGGTAAGGGAATGTAGAAAGAGATCTAGAAATAATAATGTAGGATCTCATAGAAATCATGCTTATGAGCAAAATGTATCTAGGAGTAGATACATGCATGTTCCCTCTCCTGGTTATGCAAATTTTGCTTTTCATAACTGCAACGGTCTTGGCCATAGAGGGTTTAAGTGCAGGAAGAGGAACCTGTAGTCACATGGAGGATGGTACAATGGCTATGCTCTTCAAAAAGGTGCATACAGAGCATATGGAAATCAAAGACCTGCATGGAACCAAAGAAAAAATGTCTATGTAGGAGTAAGAGGTCCACTGGTTTCGGTTGCTAGTCACAGCAACATGACCAGAAGAAGATGGTCAAACCAGCATGTAAAGGGATTCTCCAAACATAAAGATGGGATGGATGGTGTGTGCTACTATAACACTACTTCTGGTTGTAATACAAAATTAGGAAGTGGGAGGACCCTTCAGCAGAAGAAGGAAAGACCTTCTCCCAAGTCTGAAAATGGGAAGAAGAATGAGATCAAGCAGGTATGGAGAAAGACGACCATGGATCAACACTATGCATTCAAGGCACAGGTGATATCTCCTTAGGCCTAAAGGAGATGTAGGATCGTAGGGGGAGTAGCACATTGAATTTATCATTCACCCCCTTAGTGAAGAAGGCAATATGGAAGGACATGTTGTTGCCTGCATAAAGGAAGAAAATGTAAAGATAAGTATCTGTAGAGGCTATCTTGACTACACACCTACAGATCAATGATGGATCACCACTACATGTGTCAAGAAGTAATGGTTAACAATGGGTATCAAGGGTTAGCCAGTATGTGCAGGACGTTACTGGTATGACTGCTAACGGGTACTTGTAGGTCATGTAATACAATGAAGTTGAAAGTTCATTACATTAGCCCCGGTAGCATAGAATGTGGAGTTCATGTCTCAGGTGGTATTGGAAAATGCATGAATGACATATGATTGACCCAATCATTGATCATGTAGGCTTGCATATTTGGTTTAACCAGTCTGATGTCTGGTGTGATAATAACATTTTCTGGCATCCTGTTGATCCAAGATCATGTCATAAGTTGTGATGGATATAATGGAGTTGAAGGATCATCAGATGATCACATATGAACAACTAAACTAGTATATGGTGAAGATTGGAGCCCCGATATTGTACCTAACTAAAGATGAGAACCTAAGATGTATGACTCAGGGGGAGTTCAAGTTCTCAACATGAAGAGTCTCATAATGAAGAGCCGGCTTTCTTGAACTTGCAAGGATACTGACAGCCCAAACTGTACGAGATGGAATTTGCAGAGGTGTTACAAGTTGACCAACAGGTGAGTAGTATTCACTGACACATCAACAATTGGTATTAGTTCTTCTTGGCTTCAGACCTGCATACTCAATTGGTGTCAATTTATGGTTATAATCCCCATCTCAAGTGTTGTGACTTGAGAAGATGTAACAACCAGTGACATAATAACAAGTGGTATCAAAGGAAGCGTTACATCCAATGAAGACAAAGGGGGAGAAGGATTTTGTTAGCGACTGGTACATACAAAGAGAAATAATATATTGATAGTGCCCTTTGCCATTGTTGTTAAAGGGGGAGAAGGATTATGTACTATGCTAGATACTACATGTGTTGACATCAATGCCAAAGGGGGGATTGCTGGCATTTTGTTGTCATTTATGTCAATCAATATGGGATGACCACCAGTAGTAGAAATGTATGTTGATGTCAACCGGTATGGAATAGACATGTAACCAGTATTAGAGATGAATGTGCAACACTGCTATAAAGGAGTACAAGTTGTGATATCTTGGATATCACCTTGTGTTGCAGAACACCGGTAATGGTAAGGAAGATGACCTCAAGAGTCACTAGTGCAACAAGTTAGTGGCTGATTTTTGTGATGAGATAGAAAGGTGTTTGAGTGTTTGTTTGTGATGAAGAGGTAGAATGTTATCTGAATCACATCAACACTGGAAGAGAAGAATGAACTGGTATGTTGTGAGGTTGTACAATAATAGGACTCCCACCAGATGAAGATGCAGTCATCATGAGAAGCAATGGCTGATAGTGAATGTGCTCACACCATATCACAAATGCATGTCTGAAGAGATGCTGCACAAATAGGGAAGTCACTTGAAGAGCATTGTAGGATGAAGAAAGACAAGGTGTTACTCCATCAAGTGGAACTTATCTCCTATTATGAATTAAGTGCATCTTAGTTTGGAGAGATAAGAGTGAAGAGGTAAAGGCAAGCACTTGAAGGATCACACTAGATCTACAAGTGAATTGAAGGAATGTCCTAAGTGCATGAGATCAGGGTTATGCACTAGACTGAAAGAAGAGGCATGTTGAGATGCCAGTACAGAGGAAGTGTGAAGTGTGTGTCATCATGAAAAACTAGTAGAGGAAGGAACAACATTATTCAGAGTGGTGCAGTCAGAAGTAGAAAGACCTGGTTGAAGATAGGAGCCTTGAGAAGATTGATGAGATGATATCATCAAGAGTAATAACCGATATGTAAGTCCACCTGTTATATAAGCAAGGTGCAGTTGCAGAAGACTTCCCACATTATGGGAAGATGCATGATTTGAATGGACATGTCTGATGACTGGTCAAGGAGTTCCATCGGCAGTTCAAGCAGAATAGACATGATAAGGTAACCGGTAGAATGGTTGAGACTAGAAGGATTACCAAACCTGCAGGAAAGAAGAACTGATTGAGTGGTTGGTCGATGATCCCATTTGGACCAACATGAAGTGCCAAGATGGTAGTTAGTCAATATGAATACCACATGGAGTCAACGTGGCAAACCTGCATTTGGATAAAGATGGAATGTACGTCAACAAGGTTGTTGCAAGGTTGGTCGACTTTAATGAAAGGTCACACAAATCACAGGACATGTTGCAGAGTGATTGTAGGGGTTTGAGGCTCGAGGTCTAGAAGACAACTACGAGTCAGTCAAAAGTGATTGAGAAGATCAAGGCAACAAAGGAAACAACATGACAATTCCTTCGTGATTGACCAAGGAATAAGCTATTACGGTAAAAAGAAAGTTGCCAGAGATGGAAGGCATGATCCAGGAGATGTGAATATGGTGGATTTCTACAATTGGATGTTAGAAAGATCAGATCATGCAAGATCTGATTGGATTTGGTTTTCCTCAAGGATAGTGAGGAAACCCTAACCGCTTGGATTTTGAATTGGTTTTTGGCAGGAAATCTGGGCTATTAGTATGAAGGCCAAAGAGATTGTTTGATGCTGCCAAATAGCAGAATATGGTGTAATTGCAAAGTTAAAGACTATTGCAAGGAAGAGAAAATCAGCCAAGTTCTCAACGAGCTTCTGTGAAGAGAGTGGGAGTGAGAGAAAATTTGGTTGAAGCATTCAATCGGTTGGAGAGAAGAATCGGTAGTGTTCATACCAGCAATGTAGAAGTGAAGGAGGTTGCTGAGAAGAAGGATAGAGAACTGGTAGAGCATAGTACTGGTAAAGTGCAGAGAGTTTATGGAGGAGATCTAGTAGAGAAGCAACAGGTGAAGAGCAATAGAAGAGTGAGTTGGTGTAGCAGAGAAAGTATCTCACCGATAGAGTAAGATATATGAAAAGGTTGCAAGATTCACTTGTAACAAGAAAACTATTTTTTATTTAATGTTCAGATTGTGAGCACTAAGTTGTAGCTCAGTGCAGGGGTTGTAGGTCCTTGGGTTGGTGCTCTAAAGTCAGGGGTTGGTTCTCCTTTGGGTTGTAGCCCATAAATCAGTCAGGGGTTGGTACTTCTTTGGGTTGTAGCCCATAAATCAATCAGGGGATAGTACTCCCTGGTTTGGTGCCCTAAACTTTGTGACTGTGTTTTATCATGAGGTTGGATTGGAGCAGTAGACTCCAGCAAAATTTCTCACCGAAGTTTTTCCCATCTTGGGTTTTCCTTGTATTTGCTAGTGTTATGTGATGTTCCCTTGTGAGTATGCTTGCATTTAAGTTAAGTCTCCTCCCTAACTGGTAAGTATGCATTAAGTTAAATCTATCAACTGGTATGCTCACAAAGGACTACAAAAGTGAAAGAGTTTTGGGAACCACTGATTCACCCCCTCCCCCTCTCAGTGGTGCATTGTGTCTGACAATACTCTGCAATGCCTTCAACAACTTAATTCTTCTATCTTCGCATCAAATCATCTCATATGAAATAGATAATCATAATGTCATTATATAGGCATTTAGATTTCATGTCATCTTAGAAATTATATCACAATTTCCTAGGTGCAGTGTATCTGGACAATCAAACATAACTCATCACAAATTACCACCAAAATTTGTCGGTTAGGGGTAACTCATCACGATCGGTGACAACTCATCACACAATTAATGAATACCGGTTACAATTAACCATTATCAACATGTAAACTGATTGTCCTCCATTTGCTTCTTTGATGGTCTCCGCTGAATCTCCAAGTAGGTGCCAAGTCATTCCTGCATATATCGGTTGTCTCCATGTACCGGTTTGACACTCTCTAAACCATCATAAACAAAACTTCCAATATTGGTTGCAATACAAGTAACTTTAGAAGTAATACCGGTAGACAATGTGAACATGTGTGTATTTGTACATGTTCCATCAATAACATATGAAGTCATTTATTACAATCATCATCAAGCCAACAGCCTATTCCTCGAAAAGATAATTGACATGCTGATGCAATGGCATGTGTAGCCTCTATTGTGTCTTTAGAGGACCCTTTGGTAGATCTCAAATTCACTATTCACAACCTCACTACCCCGGCTATTGCTAATAATCCTAGTGATGTGGCATGTTATTATGCTATAGATTCTGATGAATGGTACTCGCATATCATGAGGTATTTGAGTGATGGTACTTTTCCCAACTCTACAAATAAGAATACTAGGGCTAGGATTAGTAATTTGGCCTCTACGTACATTATCCTTTCTAATGTTCTTTATAGGAGGGGTTATAATGGTCTTCTCCTTCGATGTCTTAACAAAGATGAAATCCCTATGGCCCTTGAGGAAGCACATTCAGGTGCTTGTGGGGGACATTTTGGAGGTAGATCTTTAATTTAGAGATTGCTCTGAATGGGATATTATTGGCAAACCAAGGAAAATGATTCCTTTTTGTTTGTTAAGAAGTTTCAGTAACATAGCAATTTGATCCATGCTCCCACCTAAGAACTTTGATCTCAAGTAGAGTCTTGGCCCTTTTCCACATGGGGTTTGGATCTCATTGGTAAAATATCTCCTCCTTCATCTCAAGGACATACTTTCATTATTACTACAACTAATTACTTTACAAAGTGGGTAGAAGCAATTCCTCTTCGATCCACTACAGCTGAAGTAATTTGTCAATTCACCTTAGAAAACATAATTTCCCGATTTTGAATACCTTCCGCTTTAGTTTCAGATAATGGAATGTCATTTAAAAACAAAGATGTGAAGAAATTTCTCAAGAAATACCATATTCATCATAAATTTTCTACACCATATTATCCTCAATCAAATGGTCAAGTCGAGTCTTCAAATAGGATGATGGAGCAAATTCTTTGAAAGGATGTGAGCAAGTATGGTAAGCATTGGCATACTTAGTTAATCTACCCTCTTTGGGCTTACTGAACGAGTGTATGCATTGCTATGGGTTGTACTCCTTATAATCTTGTTTATGGTGTCGATGCCATTATGCCTTTAAAGTTAGAAATTCCATCTTTAAGAGTTTCTCTTAAGGGTATAGTGGATGATGATTCCTATAGAGAAAAAAGGCTTCAACAAATCAAGATGCTTGATGAACATCACATAAATTCTCTTGAGCATATTCAAGCCTATCATAAAACTCTACAACAAAGCTACAATGATAAGGTCATTCAACGTTCCTTCTCAGTAGATGATTTGGTACTTTATGAGAATCAACACAACGTGGATGCCTTATCCAAGGAGAAAGGAAAATTCAGCCCTAATTGGCTTGGACCATACATTGTTGTCAAATTTTATGGATCAGGTGCTTACAAGATAGAAGACGTGGAAGGTACACCTCTCAAGGAACCTATAAATGTTATGCTCCTTCATAGATTCTATGCCTAGTCTCTCTCTCTTTCTTTCTTTCTCTTCTTCTTTTAAGTGCCTCTTTCTTTCCTCAAATTGGATAATATGTTACCTTATCTTCATTAAAGTATGTGGTATTAAATGATATTGTATTGTTTAGTCTACATTACTTCATTCTCGACAAACATGTTACTTCACTTTAGTATTTGTCTTGGATTCATTTATGTAAATTGTAATAGATTTACATTTTATATGTGCTAGCGTGTTATACAATTTCTTGTGTGTTAATTAGGATTATATCATGTTGTGTTTAATTAGAGCTAATTACATCACATTAGTCATATAATTCTTAAGCTTAACCCATTTTTCTTCCTAACATCACCAAAGTAGCATTTAATTAAATAACTAAGTATTTAATTAAATCACACATGTGTCAATTTAATCATGAAGCATTGAGAAATCAATCACAAGGAAATTAAATTAGACATACATGTTTTACCAAATATGTTACGTTTAATCAAAGCAATGCATACATTGTTTCATGAATTAAAATAACATGTTTTCCATAAAACATAAGCATAAATAGATACATATTGATAAATTTCATAACATTTTTATCATTGTACATCAAAAATATCATATCATGATCATCTCCTATCCCTAGAACTAGTAGTTGGAGGATGGTGGCTAGATGTCCCTTCCTGATATGTTCATGGGGGTGGGCCCATGGGTGTATATAGTGATGTGGAGCATGAGTGACTGTGCGAGGAGATCCTACGATCCCTCTCCATCATGATCCCTCAGTATTTGGATGCCTCTGCCTGAGATGTTGCTAGATCGTTCTTTGTTTGTTGTAGTCTCTCTAGCAAAGATTTATCTCTCTCTCTCTCACTAGACCTCCATCTCCATCCAAATGGGGGTGAATAGGTCCTCGTGTCACCCCGTACTCCCCTTTAGTCTATGCACTATCTGCGAGGAGTTAGGAATGTGTGCGGTCATGATGAGGCCTGTCACTGCATTCTGGATGAGGGAGTGCCACTCCTGTAAACCAACTATAGTGAAAGAGAATTTTTTATCAATAACATTTTTCTACAAATATTAAGATGCATAAATTAAAAAATCACAAAACACTTTACCTGGATCTCTCTCTCACCAATAGGGGTTGTGGAAAGGGACCTCCTGTGATTGGGACCTACTAGTCTCTTCGCGCTCATAGTTTCTCTGCATGGTATGCATAGGACGGTGGGGACTAGCTTATGGACCCCTTCTAGGGTCCTTCTTTGCTTGCAATGGAATGCTAGGTGGATCTAGGGCTATGGTATCATCCCTTGAGTGATGATGAACTACATCTAACTCATCCTCCTCACCCTCCTCACCCTCCTCACCCTCCTCATCCTCCTCATCCTCCTCATCCTCTCCCTCTTCATCCTCCTCCTCTCCATCCTCCTCATCATTGCAATCCTAATCTCCCTCTCTTGCATCAGGATCATCTCCCTCACCGCCAACCTCCTGCTATCATGCATCATCATCTTGATCATTTGTATCCTCCTCACCAGGATCCTCAGATGTGTCAGGCTCCTCCTCGTCACCTATGTGTCTCCATGGTTGGGGGTTCCCTCTAGGGAAATCTGCTGGAAAGATGGCTCCAAGGTATGTCCTACCCCACCATGTGATGTACCACTGGTGTACACCCACATCATCTATATAGTCGGTCGCGATGTCCCAATCTGACCCATCTGAATCTATGATGTCAATCTCTCATCACTGGTAAGCCTCGGTATGGCTCTAAGCCTAGGAGTCACATGTGAGTGTCAGATATATATAGGCACATCTATAGGAACACACTACTCAAACCCAAACTTCCATCGGACTCAATCGAAGTAGAATGGGACCATGATCTGGTTGTACCATCCCTCTAGTAGATGGTTTCATTGCATGCTAAACAACTGCCTATGTATCCCCACCCACATGTACATCCTGAGGTAGGGTCTCCATCTAATGGCCTCCGCTATCAATCTATCAAAAATCACTCTCCAATGCAATAGATCACCAAACCGCCACTCACAAATGAGTGGATATGCGAACACTCTAGGCTGCTTCAGAACCAAGTCAATGGGTACCCCAATGGGTCTAGTACATGTAATGTGCTCGAATATACATATCTATAGCAGTGTGCAGTTCATCACGCTGCATTCATGTCCAAACACGTACTATCCTAGGTCATGGTAGATGTGGGCTAACATGTTCTGCCCCTAGGAGAATACCCTCAAATGTCTCTCCATGTCTTTAACTGTGTAAGTGAGACCTCTGTGCATATGTGTGTTGTGCCCATTAGGCCACACAGCTAATGCAATGGTAGAAATCATGAGCCATCTCATTAGAGGAATCTCACTGGTGGGATGCAGGAGCCAACTAATCATGATGTGACCACTCGTCTCACAAGGCATCTCTCTCCTGATGCAGTAGATTTGTTCCCTTCAATAATTGGTAACGATGTGATCTTCTCGATATCTCATTATCTCTCCTTTGATGGGGAGACAAAGTATGCGGTATACATCCTCAAGGGTGTTCATCATATCCCCCACAGGTAGCAAAAAATTGGAGGTATCTATGTCACATCTCTCCATCAGTTCCATTAGCATCATCAAATGGAACTTGATGTCGGGCATGGTCATCACGTACCACAACCCTACCACGTGAATCAACTCTCTATCCTCTGGTGAGAGCCTCAGAATCTAACCCCGCAATCTTCGGAAGGTGTGATTGACAGTGTGCTCATGAATATAGGGAAGAATCTACAAAATCAAAAACATCAAATCATCGGTAATCTCTCAATCGATCATAATCGTCTAACAAAAAGAATTATCAATCTATCCTATCTATCTCACACCTGATCCCATGTGACCTTTGCCTGCTCTAAGTTGGGACCGGGGTGCCCTGGAAGGACCAGGGTGCCCTGGGAGGACTGGGGTGCCCCCTTGGGACTAGAGTGCCCAAGGAGGACAAGGGCACCCTAGAGCCCATGGGGTCCGAACAAGGGGCACATGTAGGATTTAGGTGGTGACATTATCAATCCCAAAAATCAGTGCAATCAAAAAAGTCAAAGAAGAGTCAACAAAAGGTCACCTCACCTCATCGAGTGGTCCATCAGTCATAACGACTCAGTGCAGGATCTCCATCTACATGGGTCAGTTGGGTTAGCGTCGAGGCATGATGACCAATGCGTGGGCTCCTCTATAGTGAATAGTGCCTAAAATAAGAAAAATTGACAAATAAAAGTGTCACTTTCATATTTATGAGATATACACTTTTTCATTTTTATAATTTTAAGTTATAAACCCTAATTTTGCCCTATTTACTCAATCTATCATAACTTAAGCTAGGGAGATCTGATTTTTGTACCATCGGTGGTGTTGGAATTGTGAATTTTCTCTCTTGCTCCACATTTGTTCCATAAAGCGCTTGGATGTACAATCGAGCCTTGTTGTGAACATGTCTCATCAAGTTTTTCATCACAATTCATTGCGGTAAACATGATACCCTATTTCACCTCACTAATAAGCAAGTTGAAATAGGGGGGAATATAGAGATCCATGAATTTCATCACCTTCCTTAGTAATAATTAGGTGAGTTTGTGATCTAACATGTGGTTCTGTAGGGTGCGGTTACTAACTATGTACTGCAGATACCACTGGGGGCTTCGTCCGACAACTTATGGATATATCCTTTTTCAAATGATGTTTACTTTTTTTGTATGTTAGCTTGCATGCACATAGTGTTATATGACTCCTAAAGTGGGGGCTAAATATAGAATCGTAAATTGTACACCCTTTCTAGGGTGATACAATTCCACGCTTGGTTTAGCACCTGCCTTAGTGTGTTCTGCATCTTGCATTTCTCATCTCCTTTAAGCATTTAATTAATTAATTTAATTAAATCTAAATTCACATTTCACCTCTTCACACATTATAAAGTTGGGCCCTTTACCCTAAGTGTGCCCCTTCTTATTTTATTCCTTCAATAAATCATTATATCATAAACCCTAATTATATCCTATTGCAACCTTTAAGGCCTGATTTCGCATATCAAAACATCTCAAAATTAGCTACAACTTTGGGATTCACTCTAATATCATCATACCTAACGACCCTGAAAATTGGGTGAAAAGTTGGTCGGACTATGTGCACTTTGCACATAGTCCCCGACATTTTTCCCAGAATTTTGGGAGCATAATTATAAGATATTATAATCCTTAAACTCAAAAGATTGGTAGGAAATTCAAATCCTAGGTCATCCTAAAGATGAAATTAAGATCTAGAGTTTCATACATAAGAGCCCTCTATCTTCATTTGAAGGCCTAAGAGACAAAAGCTAAGGATTTTGGATCTAAGATCTACGAAAAAGTGATCACAAGGAGTCTTCTATATAATGAAAGAGAAAGCCTTTTTGGAGTCTTCAAAAACATTCAACAACACTCATCAAGCACTTATCAAGCATTCTTTCATCATTTAGGAGCTTTTGAAGATGGAGGGAAGCAATAGCAGATCACCGAATGAAGATTGGCTACTACCTCTCCCTTGGGGTTTGGTATGGTTTCATGTTGTTTCCATGTCTTTGTATGAGCTTCATTATATCAATTTGGTTCACATTCATGATTTAGATCATTTTGCATTATTTATTTAGGGTATTTATATTATAAATTAAAGCAATTAGGGTTTACTCTTTGTTAATCTTAGAGGATCCAGTTAATACTGAGGGGGGGGTGGGGTGAATTAGTATTAACAACAAATTCAAATTTTAAAACAAAATTGATAAAACTTCACCAAATCAATCATAAACAATACTAAACTTATTTATCAATACTGGTAATCTCTGATAATCATCTAATAAACTGATTTATCGCAATCTCTCATTAAGTGTTCATCATCATGCATAAAATGAAAGTAAATTATAACAACACATAAAGACATTCACCATATGAACACCATGTTTTTCATGTGGAAACCCAAATAGGGAAAAACCACGATGGGAATTGGTACCCACAAAAATTCTGCACTCTTTTGGAATGTGCCCTGTTAGGAGCCTAGCTCGGTTAGGAGCTTACAAACATGCCCTCTTAGGAGAAGACCCTGTTAGGAGTTACTCGGTTAAGGGATTTAATATGATGAGCCCTGTTAGGATCAACCTCGCAAGAGGATTTAAGACTCTAATGTAGAGCTATCCTGTTAGGGGATTTACAATTTAAGGCATGTTAGAACCTACCTGGTTAAGGGATTTTGACTGCTACAACTGTTAGGGAAAAATAGTGAATGGTCTATGTATAGCACTTAACTACTTGCTTGTTCAAATCCAATTCAGCTCAAAAATATGCTACTCTCTGGCAGATACCTCACACGAGTTTGGCTTCACACTCTTTCTCAAATCACCAACACAACAAACATCATCTAAACCAACCTAAATAGCCTTTACAACTTTGTCGGTTATTAAACCATAGATACATAGATTTACATCACATATCATCATAGATCATCATACAGATCATTACAAAATTTTACAAGACAATATCAGTCGTTGAATGATCATAACTCATCACCGTAGCTCGATCTGATATGAAGTCAAACCCATAAAATATTCTTCTAATTCCTTCGCTGCTTCATAAGAAATTCCTTCCTCAATCACGCCAAAACAAAAAATTATCCTTCCACAAGGGTTGTGCCATGTCACCTCCAACATTTGAACTCGATGTAAATCACTGCCAAACCAAAAATCATTACTGGTTAAGAGAATTCATTACGGGTTCTTAAACCTTAGAGAAAATACAATAGAAATCATAAACATGACTTTTGATAACCAAAACATGATGCAGTTACACTCAAATACATATTGCAATGATATAAATACATGTTCCAAACCGCAACACTTCATTCATCACCAAACACCAGATCCAATCAAAATATTTTCACATTTACCGGTTAAGGTCCTAATTCCTAGTTTAACTATTTCATTACCAGTAAGCTATTTCTGGTAGACCAAAAAGACTTAGATGACAAAATAAACATAAGTAAACATCAGTTATCATTAATGACAACACAAATAATTGATCAAAGTCATCAAGCCATGCAATCTCAATCTCTTCATCAATATATCATCACCAACAGTCCTTTTCTGGTTCAACCAACATTCTTCATCAGAATCAGTTATGCCAATCATGCCAAAATTCTCGCCCTTTGGCATTGATGGAAAAACCAACATAAACACCAACTTATTCAACTGAAATCATGTTGCTCAGTTCTGGAACTTCTCTAATGTGCTTCACTCTTCTATTGGTTCTTCTCTTCTCCACCTAGAACTAAATCTTCATTTCTTGTCCCCCTTTCTATTGCACATCTTCTCCTCCTTAGGCTAATATATTTCTTCTCCCCCTTTGATAGCAATGCCAAAGGTGCATATGCATCATCGGTCATCAAATCTGCTCCTGTTGTCTTCACATCTTTGAAATCTCATCTAATTTGCTCCCCCTGCGAAGTAGCCATCATTTCATCAATCCATAGTAAAAAAAATTAATAGGCACACTGGATTGATGCATCTCTTGCATCATAGTTTTTTTTGTATAGGGTTTTGACCCCTAATTTACCTCTGAGGTACTCAATGGTAGTCTTCGGCAATGGTTTTGTGAAAATGTCTGCTACTTGATCTTTGCTCGTCACATATTCTATTCTAACTTGCTTCTCTTGTACTCTCTCCCTCAGAAAGTGATATTTTAATTCTATGTGCTTTCTTCTTGCATGTAACACGGGATTTTTAGAGATATTAATAGCACTAGTGTTGTCACAATGAATAGCTACTGGTTCAGACATATCAAGTTTAAAACCTTCTAGCACATGCCTCATCCAGATTGTATGTCTACAATTCATTGATGATGCAACATACTCTGCCTCTAATGTTGACTTTGATAAACAAGTTTTCTTTTTACTTTTCCAAGCAACCAATCTACCTCCAAGAAGAAAAGCTCCTCCGGTAGTGCTTTTCCAGTCATCAACATTGCCTGCCCAATCTGCATCAATAAACACATTCAAAGAAAAATCACCTTTATAGGGATATCATAAACCATAACCCATTGTGCCTTTCAGGTACCAGAATATCCTTTTCACTGCTACCAAGTGAGTCTCCTTGGAATTCTTTTGAAATCTAGAAACCAAACCAACAAGATGTGCAATATCTGGTCTATTGTGAACAACATAATGCAACTTGCTAATCATAGACCTGTATTCCTTTTCATCAACAGAGGGTGAATCATCCTATTTTGACAATTTACAACCTATCACCATCGGAGTACCAACTGGTTTACAATCCTCCATGCCAAATGTTTTCAACACTTCCTTTACATACTCTAATAGATAAATATTCCACCATCCAGTTGTTGGACCTGCAACCCAATGAAAAACTTAATCTCACCAATAAGAGACATCTCAAATTGTTTCTTCATCTCCTCAACAAAAGTCATACATAAATCATCATCACCACCAAAGATTATATCATCCACAAAGACTTCAACTGTCAACATTATGTCTCCGTCAGTCTTAAGATAAATGTTATTGTCCTCAATGGTATGCTGGAATCCTATCTTGATTAGGTATGCATGCAATCTTTCATACCATACTCTCGGTGCCTGTTTCAAACCATACAATGCCTTGTGTAACTTGCAAACCATATATTATCCTCAGACAAAGAAAATCCATCTGGTTGTTCTATGTACACTTCTTCCTCAAGAATACCATTTAGAAAAGTTGATTTAACATCCATCTGGTAACCTTTAAAGCCTTTAAATACAGCATAGCAAGTAACATTCTTGCACCTTCCAATCTCGCCACTGGTGCAAAGGTTTCACTATAATTTTCTCCTTCTTGTTCATAGCCTTTGCATACAAGTCTTGCTTTATTCCTCAAAACCTTGCCTTCTTCATTCAACTTGTTTTTAAAGCCCCATTTTGTGCCAATAACATTCTTGTCTTCCGGTCTAGGAACAAGTGTCCATGTCTTGTTCTTCTCAATCTGATCTAATTCCTCATTCATAGAATTAATCCAATCATAATCCTTCAATGCCTCTCTCACTATTTTAGGCTCTATACTTGAAATCAGACAAGAATTTTCCCTGATTTTCCTTCTAGTTTGTACACCACCATTCTTATCTCCAATAATTTGGTTTTCTGAATGATTTAGTCTAACATATCTTAGAATTACTAGTTCCAGTGTTGTGCCTTATGCTTCATGTTCAATATTTTCTTTATTGCTTTCTTCATTTAAAGATTGAGCACCTATTTCTGCATCGTTCTGTTCATCATTCTTCTGCACTTTTGGTTCTATAAACACAAGTCTTTCTTCATCATTCACAAGCTTAGATATGTTGGTTTCATCAAATTTATCAGAGAGTTCGTCAACCTTCACATTTACACTCTCAATGATCTTCTTAGTTCTCTTGTTATAACATTTGAATGCCTTTCTCTTTGTAGAGTAACCAAGAAATATGCCTTCACCACACTTAGCATCAAACTTTCTAGTGAAATCATCACGTTTAATAAAACATCTACTCCCAAAAATTTTAAAGTAACTTACATTAGGAGTCTTGCCATGCCACAATTCATAAGGTGTTTTATTATTAACTCTCTTGACAAGTACCTAGTTCAAAGTATAAGTAGTAGTACTAACTGCTTCTCTCCAAAACATCTTTGGTACTTCAAATTGAATTAACATGGTTCTAGTAGCTTCCACAATTGTTCTATTCCTTCTCTCAGCTATCCCATTATGTTGTCGAGTTCTAGGTGCTGACATTTGCCTCTTAATTCCCTGTTCATCACAAAAATTCACAAACTCATCAAAAGTAAATTCACCTCCCCGGTTAGATCTCAAACATTTCAAACTCTTATCGATTTCTTTCTCAACTAAAGCTTTAAATGCCTTGAATTTACTAAATGCCTCAGACTTTTCTCTCAGAAATGCTACCCACATCATCTTAGAAAAATCATCAATGAAAATCATAAAGTAGCTATCACCAAAATAGCTCTTAGTCCTCATAGGACCACATAAATCACTACAAACCAAATAAAAAATATACTCTGAAGATAAAGACTTACTCTTAAAAGATACAAAAGTCATCTTACCCATCTGGCAGTTCTTACATAGCACATTGTCCGGTTTAACAAGCTGGGGCATACCTCTCACAATACTTGATTTGCTAACCTTTATAAAATTGTCAAAGTTCACATGACAAAACCTCTTGTGCCATAACCAGTTGTCTTCAATCTTAGCCACCAAACAACTATTCACATTAGTATTCAGATGAAAAAGATTACCTCTTGTCTGCTTTTTAGTAGCAATCAATTCTCCATTACTTTCAAGAATCCTGTACACTCCACTTTTAAATTCAAGAAGATATCCCTTATCATTTAATTGACCAACACTCAAAAAGTCATGTTTTAATCCATCAACCCAAAAGACATCATCTACATTACTTTTTCCATTTAGTGAAATAGATCCTTTACCTTTAACCATGCAGGGTGAGTTGTTACCAAACCTTACTACACCTCCATCAAATTCTTCAAGGGATATGAACTTGTTTCTATCACTGTTCATGTGGTGTGAGCAACCACTATCTACTATCCATTCATCACTTCTATCCATGTGAGACACCAATGCCTTTTCATCAGTCAGATCTTCCTTCACAGTAACAAACACTATCTCCTCATTGTTATCTTCTTTTGATTCTTCATTAGTTACTCCTTCATCAACTACACATAGTATTGTTTCTTTCCTTTTCCTTTGAATTTCTTAAACTTCTCTTTCTTATCAGTGCTAGGATAATTAGCAGCTAGGTGTCCAAATTTATTACAAGAGAAACACTTCAAGGGAAATTTACCTTTATATACCCAGTGCCTCTTGATAATCTCCTAGCCAATAATGCTTCAAACTCCATCAGACCATCTTCATTATCATCCTCAACTCTGCTACCGCCAAGACTAGACCTGCAATCATGATTATGACAAATATCCTTTCCTTTCCTCACAAATGTACCAGTTACAGAAGCCTTAAAAGCAGATTCAGATGGTTTAGAAACACTATTGTCAAAGTTGTTTAATTCAAATGCAGTCAATTTTCCAATAAGAGAATCAACAGTGACTTTATCTTTAGAAACAGATCTCAATTCTTGAATTGCAGAAACCCTAATAGCATATCATAGTACGAGAGTTCTAAGCATTTTAATAACAACAACATCATCATCAATCTTACCTCCATCACTCTTAATACCACCTAAAAATTCCTTAATCCTTTGACCATATTGTGCTATGTTCTCACCATCAACCATTTTCATATCATCTAATTTGCCTCTTAAACTTTCTTCCTTTTCTCTTTGTACATTTTCATCACCATCATAAATCAAATCTAGTTTCTCCTATACCTCAAAGGGACTCTCCTTCTTCATCATCTTTCTCAGGATCTTTTCCTCAAGTTGTTAAGCTTTCTGCACACAAAGGACCAATTCTCTGATACCAATTGTTAATCTTAGATGATCAGGTTAATACTGAGAGGGGGGTGAGTTAGTATTAACAAAAAATTCAAATCTTAAAATAAAACTAATAAAACTTCACCAAATCAATCATAAACCAGTAATAAACTTATTTATCAATACCGGTAATCTCTGATAATCATCTGATAAACTGATTTATCACAACTGCTCATTAAGTGTTTATCATCATGCATAAACTGAAAGTGAATCATAACAACATATAAAGACATTCACCATACGAACACCATGTTTTTCATGTGAAAACCAAAATAGGGAAAAACCATGGTAGGAATGGTACCCATAACAAATTGTGTACTCTTTCAGAATGCACCTTGTTAGGAGCCTAGCCTGGTAGGAGCTTACAAAGATGCCTTGTTAGGAGCCTAGCCTGGTAGGAGCTTACAAAGATGCCTTGTTAGGAGTCACTCGGTTAAGGGATTTAATATAATGAGCCCTGTTAGGATCAACCTCACAAGAGGATTTAAGACTCTGATGTAGAGCTACCCTGTTAGGGGATTTACAATTTAAGGCTTGTTAGAACCTACCCGGTTAATGGGTTTTGACTGTTGCAACTGTTAGGGAACAACATTGAATGGTATGGGTATAGCAACTAATTGCTTTCTTGTTCAGATCCACTTCAACTCAAAAATATTCTACTCTCTGGCATATACCTCACACTAGTTTGGCTTCACACTCTTTTTCAAATCACCGACACAACAAATAGCATCTAAACCGACCTAAATAACCTTTGCAACTTTGTCAGTTATTAAACCCTAGATACATAAATTTACATCATAGATAATCATAGATCGTCATACAGATCATTAAAATATTTTACAAGACAATATCATTCGTTGAATGATCATAACTCATCACCGCAATTTGATCTAATATGAAGTCAAACCCATAAAACATTCTTCTAAGTCCTTCACTGCTTCCCAAGAAATTTCTTCCTCAATCATGCCAAAACAATAGCTTATCCTTCCACGTGGGTTGTGCCACATCACCTCCAACATTTGAACTTAATGTAAATCACCGCCAAACCAAAAACCATTATTAGTTAAGAGAATTCATTACCAGTTCTTAAACCCTTCTTAAACCCTAGATAAAATACAATAGAAATCATAAACATGACTTCCAGTAACCAAAACATGATTTGGTTCCTGTTAGATACATATTATAATGATACAAATAGATTTTCCAAACCGCAACACTTCATTCATCACCAATCACCAGATCCTTCTACGTTTACCTGTTAAGGTCCTAATTCCCAATTTCACTATTTCATTACTGGTAAGCTATTTTCAGTAAACCAAAAAGACTTAGATGACAAAATAAACATAAGTAAGCATCATTTAACATCATTGACAACACAAAGAACTGATCAAATTCATCAAGCCATGCAATCTCAATCTCTTCATCACTATATCATCACCCACAGTCATTTATCGGTTTAGTCAACATTCTTCATCTACATCCCATCTGCATCAGTTATGCCAATCATGCCAACACTCTTTAGGGTTTCTCTAGATTATTTTCTCTCATCCTAGGATCTTGCACACACACAAGGTTCTTGCACACACTATTTTACTTTACACATTGGCTATTCGTTGAGGTGGAAATCACCAAAACGGGGGTTTAACTAAGGCAAAACCCTACATAGCCACCCAAAACCCTATTTTTCAGCTACAGGTACAGATTTGGATCCAAGTGTCACTACAAGTTTCAGGACTGACAGAGTGCACAAAGACTTTTCCAAGAGCCAAAATTCATCAAAAACCCCTAGGATAGGGGCATGGCACCCTGGTCCTGCCTAGGACAAGGGCGTGGCACCCTGGTCCTCCCTGTTTTTAGTAGGATTTTGTAGAGCAGCAGGTTCCGGATCTCAGAACTCAGTCTGACAGGTACAACTTTAGGTCTATAGAATTAGGACAGTGGCGCATCACCCTAGTCTTGGACATTTCGGCTCAGATTTCAGACACAAATGCACCTCTGAATTTGTCTCCTAATTTGTACTTTTCAACAGGATATCAGTTGTTCTTAATTCTGCATTTTCAGATTAGGGTTACTAGTGTGTACTTGCATCTTTCCTATCTCTCATTTGCAGAAAAGGAATAGAAACCCTAAGAGGTAATCCTTGGCTCTCTCTTCCTCACAAGAAGTAGCTGAAGTGTTTTACCTCCCTAGGATAATTTGTATTCCACGAGTTTGTATGCGAGAGTGGGATTAGGGTTTATTCACTTAGTCTCACTTTCCCCCCTACACAGGATGGTGCAGCGATGGTTTGGATACGTTTAGCATCAATGACTCCATTGTTGGTGACATTTTTTTTTCTAGACCATAAGTTTGGCTTATCATTATGAGAGGAGAAATTTTGTCTTGATTTCTAATAGTGTTTGATAGTTCCATTCTCTTAATTTTGGCTTATCATTATGAGAGAAGGAATTTTGTGTTGATTTATGATAGTGTTTGATAGTTTCATCCTCGAAGAGCGTACACTCTAAAGCTATACCCTTCTTGGAAATTTTCACAAAGGAGGTCAAGCATTGGTGAGTCAAGGGTCTATACAATTCTGGTATCAGATGGTGTTGAAATAATTCGACCTAGTTTTGCTCTGGTATTGTCCAAGGGAATCTTTTAATGAGATGTTGCCATCTTTCAAGGAAGTTGGCGAAAGCTTCCCTGGGCCTTTGCTTTGTGTTACACAAGTCTATTATAGAGGCATCATTCTCAATGTTATAGGCATAATGATCCACAAATGTTTTGACTAAATCAGGGAATGCTGTGATGGAGCCCTATGGTAGAGAGGAGAACCAAGCAAGGGCCTCTTCAGTGAGACTTTTTGGAAAAAATCTTCTGAGATATATGTCACTATAAGAGACTTCTTAGCATGAAATGAAGAATTCTCGAACATGATGCCTAGGATCACCCTCGCCTTTGTATTTTTTTAACTTAGGCATCTCAAAACTAGGTGGATATGGAGAAAATGATATGGTCAGGTTGTAGGGGTACCGACATATTTCATGAAAGTAATAAGTTCTCTTGTTAGTACCCTCTTTGAGATTTTTTATGAGGTTTATTTCCTTGATGAGATCAGGTTGTTGATTGGAGACATTAGGAACATAGTGACCCATATTTAATGTTGGGATTTGATATGACGAGGATGGAAGACCACTACCAATGTATTGATATGAAGAATGTGGAGGAGTCTGGGAAACGTGGGGAGCTTGTGATCCTCAAATTGTGCTAATGGGAGGCAAGCTCATGTTGATATAATTGGCCCTATTTTGAAGAGGGACAAATGATTTTTCCAGATTAGAAGTATGAGGAGGAATAGAAGTTGTAGGCATAGATGTGGTGGGTTAAGGATGAAGAAGAGGATAAATAATGGAATTATTTGCAAGGTTGCTTGTCGAAGGTTGGTCAAGAATGGATCTGTCAAAGTCAAGGGGTAAGTGTGCCCCTTGTGAGATGAGCTCAGCTACAAGCCTATTTGAATTGTGTTTGAAGAATTTATCCATCATGTCTTGATTATAAGGGTGGTTGATGAATGATTGGACACATGGAGATAGGTCAGGTTGATCAACAAGTGCTTCCTCTTCAGGTGGAGGATCTTGGGTGAAGAGATCAATATTAAATTTAGGCACATTATTAGTATTGCCTTGGGCGGCCATTATTGCCTTTTATGATTGAGTCAAGACCATGCACAAGTGCTTTTGGAAGTGAGTGGGAATGGACAAGAAATGATGAGTGATTTAGATGAGAGAAAGTGATGAATGGACTTGGTGAATTTTGATATTGATTAGGATTGGAGATGATTTGGATCGAGTCCTTTTATTAGGACAAGGTTGATTGAAGGATGGCACCCAAGCAAGGTGACAACTAGGTTAGATAAAATTTAGACCTTGAGATTGGGATCAGTTGATTAGGCCTTTTCTTATGTGGGACAGACTTGTGTTCCCAAGAAAAATAGGGAATAAGGATTTAGGGTTTTGATTAACCCCAAAGAATAAGCAAAGGTACTTGGGGTAGATTATTCCCCAAGCACAAAAGGGAAATGATTGATTGATTTAGGATAAGGTCTAAATTAAACTTTACAAATATGTGAACCTTTGGATGAGGTTGATTGATTGATTGATTTTGGATTGGGTTGGGTGTTGGATTAAGGATTGATTGATTTGGTTGCTAAGTCCTTGGAGATGAATAATGGAAAAGACTGAAGAAGGGAATGGCGATTTTGGAAGAAAAGAGGAGTGATGTCAAGATTACTCTAGACAGAGAGATGACTCAATATGTGATTGGTTCAACAAGTAAGTTGTAAGAAGGAATACAACCACCCTCATTTTGATGATAGTTGGTGTGGAAAGACAAACCAGATCCTTAATGGAGGGCACGGGTTCTCAACTCATCATTGACATCAAACTCATTGCTATGACCATAGGTATAATCATGGTAACGGTGTAGGAAGGTCCTATGTTTTAGCAAAAAAATTTGATTGATATATAAGAATTTGGCACGTTTGAGGGATGTCTTATAGCTAGGCTTCTTCTTCTTGACTTGGCAATAGATGGAATTTTTGGGATGTTTGATGGACTTGGGTTTATGGAACATGAAGGAAAGTGGTTGAATACAGGTTGGACTTGGTTTGACTTTGCAAAAAATTGTTTTGGAAAATATTTGCGAAGTATTTGGGAAGGGTGTATTGTCAACTACTCTTGGCAAGAAAACATCAAGCAAAGTATACACATTGGCCAAGTGTCACACTCCACAATGAGTGTGAAAGTGATGGGGGCATAGATTAGCCCAAATAGATTTCACTGGTATATCACAAAATGAAGACACGCATCAAACATACAACTTAGGCCAGAAAGTGGAAACCACTTGATAGGCCCCTCGCATAAGCAATACCTCACTCGGGTGGATAGATAGAGATTCTGGTAGCCCTGGCTCCACTCCACGACACTCACTTCTCAGGCATACCAGATTCTCTTACCCCAAATATTATATGGGGGATTCCTGTCTCATCCTGAGTGGATACATGAGGAGTAACTTCAGGGTATGATCCACATCCCTTGCACTATCAAATATAGGATTTTGGCTACTAAAACTGGTCTCTAGTGTAGTTTTTGAGGGAATACCAATCCAACAACGGATTCTCAAAGAAAGCCACTTAAGCCTCTAACTGATCTTATCGGTGTAGGGAGGGCCCCCACATATGTTGAATTCACTCAGCACCTTAGCCGCTTGACCAACTTATTCATATAGTGGCTCGAAAAAAATTGCTCGAGATTGCGTTGGGAGATTTGATATCCCCAACGTGTCCCAATTTGAAGTATCCTTGTGGGGTGATGAAATCCCCAATCAAGAAATACCCCTCAACTACAAAAATAAAAATAGGGTGTTGTTGATCACTTTTTCTCTTACATCCAAGATCCGCGAAGGCGAGGGGAGAGGATACTCAAATGCAACGCTGGGTCCACCCAACACTAAGCGTGCAAGCACACCAAACACATAAGGCACATGTTCATTTTAAGCCCACATGTTCATAATTTTCTAACTAGAATGCCAACAACAATCTAATTTTAGTGGAAAATAAGTGTCTTGAACAAACGTGTTGCAACAACAACAACTAGTAGTTTCAAGATAATACCTTGGACAAATGAAATGAACTTGCAAAAATCATAGCGTAGGCGTTGATCCACAGGCACAGATACTGCAACACCTGCACAAATGTTGAAGCGTCTACACAAACGTTGAAGGATCCTGCACCTAACTATCAGATAGAGAGGCAGGAACTATAAAAAAAATTGACAATTTTTAACTTTTAAATTCAAATTTTACCTTCTGCGCAAACGTTTATTCCTGGTGCAGACATCAATGCATATGCGTAGGTGTCAAAACATAAAAAACTAATTGCTTACAAAGTTAGTTAAAATTTTTAAAATTTGAAATTCGAGTGGGATGTCTGACTCAGCATAGGTGTTGAATCAAAGCATAGACATGGATGCGTCTGCGCAGGCATTGATCTGCCTATAACTCAAAAATTAACAGAAATCAAACTATCCTAAATTTGTTGTTTTTTTGTTCTTTTTATGCCTTTTTAAAATGTTTTTATGATTTTTAAGCTTTTAAAACAGAAATAAATGCTAAAACTAAGCTCTAAACTGAAGTGTCGACAAACACTACGGAGGCAGCAAATGGCAGGCACATGTGTTGATTCCTGAAACCTGCAAAATGGTGGGTTAAAATTTTAAATTTAAAGCGCATACGTCATTTCCTAATGGAAACGTTGAAATAGATCAATAGAAACATTGATTAGTAGGCAAAAACGTTGAAGTGGGAACCCGCGAGCTAAAATTTTAAAAAAAAACTCAAATTTTTTATTAGTAACAAGGGACGTGGGTCCCACCGGGCATGCTAAAATGAAGAGGTGAAAATGAAAAAGGTGAGATTCAATGGTTAGTATGCACAAATCAATAAAAGCATAAAATAAACCAATATACCTTACTAATTTTACCTTCTTCTTTAGATTGGTTTTGATGAAGTGGAAGATGCACCCTTGTATTCCACTTGTTTGCATTGGCCCTTTTTGATTGATGTGGATTTCTCTCCAAGATTGCACAACAATGATAATGGGAGTGAATGATGAATGCTCAAAGGTTGGATATGGATGCCATGGAGGCTAAATAAGTATTTGCCTATAGTGATGATGCTCTTAAGGGATTGCTAAAGCTATGTTGACAGCATAAGATTGCACAAATTGGAGATATGAAATGAAAGGGAGGAGACCCCAATTTATAGATTTGAAAGGGGGTGAATGGACGGTTAAAATTGAAAGATGATCAAGGGTGGAGATTGAAAGGAGGTGGGGACATGGATTGAGAGGACATGGTGTGGAGACCAAAAGATTTTCCATAAAGGCATTTCTTGTCTCCACACTCCACAACGTACATGGGGAAGATATCCCAAGTACATTGGGAAGACAAGAAGGAATTGAAAATTCCTTGGGGGATGATCAATAGAATTAAAAATTCTCAAATAATGGAGTGCATAGGGAAAGGAGATGGGAAAAGGAATTTAAAATTCCTTAGGAAGATGAGAGTGCATGGGAGAATGAGAATTTTTTAAATCCTTGAAATGACCTAATTAGGTGCATTTAAGGTTGGAAGGTGAGGAGGGGACAAGTGGACTTAGCCATTTATGGCTATTGGTTGACTTGGTGGCTAATCATAGGGATTAGCCACTAGAAAATGATTAAAAAGGGAATTAGGTGGGTTAATGATAGATTATGAGACAAGTGGGATTTGTAGGAGGATTTGAAAAGAGGACAGAGAATTAGTGGAGGAATTAAAAATTAGAAAATAATGTTAAGTAGGCTTCTAGAAGAATTAATTAGGCTAACGAAGAACTAGGGAGAGTGATTTGTAGGAATCACATGACTTGGTTAATTAATTGTCATTAGTTAACTAAGAGGGGATCTAGAAGAAATAATTAATTTGAGAACTTTAGAAGAATAGGGAATGATCAATTTATTTAATAAATCAATTATTAGACTATAGTGACAAGATTAATTAAATTAAATTTAGTTAATTCTGAGAGGAATAAAATTAACATAATTAAATTAATTAATTACATAGAAATGATAAAATTAATTAAATATTTAATTTAATTAATTTTGGACGTCTACGGCTTTCAATATTAAAAAAAATATTTTCATTTTCATTCAAAGAAGGGGGTGATTTATTATCAACTTTTATTTCTTTCCCTTTAGGAGTAACATTAATATCATTGAATGAATATCCATCTTGCTTCAAAACTTTAATTTGAATTTCAGAGTTGTTTTATGGATTTAAAGACATACCAAGATTCACATCAACATGAGAATTTTCTATTTCAGTGAAAGTTTCATCTGAAGACACACTCATAATTGGGTATGTAATCACATTGCCTTCCATATTGACCTCTCTGACATTTGCATCATCTACATTAGTTGCATCCATCATGGTCTCCTAAATGGTTTCATCTTCAACAATCATTGAACTATATATGCTTCAATATTCTTCAATTCTTGTGTATTTGATCGTTTGTCTCTTTGTTGTTTTGCCTCCTTCTCTGTGTGTGCTTAAATGTCCTTAGTTGTTATTACCTTCCTTTGTCTCTTTTGACACTGCTTTGTGTAAGGAAGTTAAGTAGCAGAACAACTTCCTACACTAACCTTGAGAGGAGGGTAATGCAAAAAAATTTACAGATCATCACAATAGTTACAAAAAATAGAAATATATATAATTACATTCAAACCATAACACGATCATTTACTTGGGGAAAACCCTTTCGGGAGAAAAAACCCCACACTCCAAAAGTCACCCAATATATTATTCCACAATCAAAATAGATTACAATATACTTGCAGAGAAAGCTCTTCACATGATTACCACTAATCAGAGATTCAGAGGTAACTCAATAATCATAAGACTCTTACACACAACCTCTATCTCGCGTACCTCATATATAGGAGATACAATACAAGAAACCGTCAAACAGTATTACAAAACCATATGCTAAAACCACCCAATAAGGTGTAGCTAACCTTATCTCCCTTCTAGATTCCCTATGATGTGTCCCTCCCTTTTACAACTCATTTATGTGTCTGATGTATTTTATATTTCCTATTTCAGGAGTACAAACTTCTAGAGGCCATAACTTGTGAACTGTGTGTCTGATTTACGAACCATTTGAAGTGCCCGAAAGCTCGCAAAGTTATCTATTGCCTCATAAATCACTACGCCATTTATGCCAACTTTTTAGGGAATTTAGGGGCCTCTAAGGTCCTCAAAACCAAATTTAAACCTTTCATTGGACCCCTCCAAAATGAAAAATTTAATATCTTCAAAACAAGTTGTGATCTTGCACCGTAACTTTACCAGAATGCTTATCTAGCCAACTAGAAGCTTCAGGGAGAACTTCACACCATTTTATGCTCAAATGAAAACTTACTATAAATAGTAACCTCATGTAAATGCAAGGTTGAGAAATCATTTTCCCAACACTTTTATCCCATCTTTACAATGCCCTCTTGATTAAAAAATGATACCTTTATAACTAAAATTTAAAGTAGTTGAATTTTTGCAAATTAAGATCGAATAAAAGGCAAAAACTAAGTAAATAATAAGCCAAACAGTATAATTATTCTCTGTTAGTATGGATTCCAATAAGAATCTTTGTAGTCATTGTATTATGTCCTTTCTTTTACAGCAACAACTATTTTTGTAACGAGCCCCCATTTTGTAAACAGGAACCCATTATTTAAATATTGGGTCCTCGTTCATAAAATGGGGCCTTCTTATGGAAATAAATAGTCAAAAAACATAATAGGGCCTTGTTTAGTAAAACGGGGACCCGTTACTTAAATTTTGAAAACAAAGGCTACCATGTGCATCGGGTTTTGGTTCGAGAAAGGCATGGAATGCCCAACCCTTAGCCTTGGACCTACAAATACAAGGTTGTATCAATGACATGGTGAAATATTGATTTTTGGCATATGTTTGATACTCATTATCAGAAATTATTTTTGACGAAATTAAAACCCATTTTTAATTACACTATGTAGATTCTAAAATATGTAATTTTTTAAAGATTTGATTATTTTTTCTATTTTCAATTAATTTGTACTAAATCTAGTCCATAAACTTGAAATATTAATTTATTTTGTTTATTTAATCAATTAATTATATGTCATCAATCCACACAAAATTGTTTTCAATTTTTAAAAAATCAAAAAATGATAAGTTTAGGTCAAATTATGTTGGCCATACACGAGCTTTGAAAACGACAATTAGGGCCGATAAAAAATTAATTACAAAAAATTACAAAAAAAATATCCTCATCAATATTCAGTGTGTAATAGATCATTTCCTAGGAGGGTTTGAAAAAAAACTTTTATTTGCATAAAAAAGTGGTGGTCATACATGTGCATGGTATGGTCCTAAAACAAGCATTTTCAAAAAGTGTTTTTGAAAGTCAATTTATATTATCTAGGTATTAAAATAAATTATATATTTGAAAACTAGACTCCAAGTGCTACATTTTGTATTATTGACTTTTTTCAAGATTCAATGTCTAAGTGCTTCAAATTTTTAGGTCAAATGTGGCAAAATCTGAAAATCGGGGAAAACACTTCCACTTTTTGGCCAAAAAGTGAACTCAATTTATTGCACTAACCCATTGTCATCAAGCATACCATTTCCTAGTGGTTGGGCAACTCCTAGATCTCACATATCCATCTTGCAGTTTTACAAGAGCTTCATTCCCACAAAAGAACATGTTAAGACTTTCACTGTTCGCCACATGACTACTTCTCTTCCACTTCTTGCCTTCAATGGAAAGTCTAGTCACTTGTGCAATCACCTCCTCGTTGACCTCAAATGAAATTCCTCCCACCATGAATCTCCTATTGACCTAGGAGGTAGAATATTGTGTCAATAGCTCTTCATCAAACTCTTGCATTAGTTCAACGTACCCATCAACCCCTCCTTCAATACAAATATGCCATACAATTTCAACATTCATGAACTCATCTAGCTTGTTGGGCTCAGTATGAAAATGGTCTCCCCCCATTCTAAGAGTACTAAGAAGGTTTCATAGAAAAACTAGAGAAACACTAAAGACATTTGTGAATGTTGTTCCAGAAGTGCCATAGTCAATGTGAAGGCAAGTCTTGTGGGTCAAAAACATAAATTCACATGTATCTTCCCTTAATCCCTCATGTGTGCCAACAACACAACATGCAATAAGAAGTGATAGTGGAATTGAAATCCATAGGCTTTCTTTCCCTAGGGATTGCCCTGTCATCAGTACTCCAACTCCCACATGGCTCATTACAATGATGCTAGAACATCATATCATAGCAAAATAAAAGGCACATAAGACACAAAAGGTGAACCCCACTCCACATCAATGTATAAGGGTTTCCAATTCCAACATGACTATACCACCTCTGCCTAGGAGTCCACTTCAGTTGACTCCACATCATCTAAGGCCCTCTCCTCTTCATATTCATATTTTCCCACCATCTATATTCAAACTTGTAGCGTACAGCCCAAATTGATAGGTGCAACAAAAGCCAACCCCCCAAGAGATGGAAATTACCCATTAGACTTTATTGTCAAGGAATCTCCATGCAAGAGTATCTGACCATTATTGAGGAGATCATCCTTCCTCCTCCAACATCTCCATCCTTCAATTTGGAAGCCTAGCACCACCAAGGCATCAACAACCATATTGTCCTTCCTATAGACATGACCAATTTCAAAGTGCTCTAGCCCCAAAAGAAACTTGTGGATGCCTTTGATTATCCTTTCAATAGATTAGTTATTCTTGCTCAGTGCCTTAACCGCATTAATTATGAAGTTGAAATCACTCTCAATGATTAAGGTCTTCAATCTAATTAAGAGAGCAACTTTGAGTCCCCAAAGTAAGGACATCCCTTTAGCATGGTTGTTAGTATTACCCTTCAAATTCCCAGAGTAAGTTGCCATCAATTCTCACGTATGCATTCTTATGACTCCCCCTGCAACCGTCTCCCCCATGTAATGTTAATAATCTTAACTCTAACACTAACCCTAAACCATACTACATTAATATATTAATAATCTTCTTATATCCTCATTTATGATTCAACAATGCTATACAAGAATAACTATCAATACAAATAGGTTCTAATTTCAAATTTAAAGGTATTTAGATTTCTATACACAATTTAAAATTATATGTAGATTAACATCCATAATCATGGAGGTTATTTTTATAGTCATAAAAGTCATCCAAAATGATAAATAAAAGAATAAATTAATTCACACATTTAGATCTCAACATAAAAATTAATAAATTAATTGATAATATTAAATATCATGATATAACTTCACAAGATTTCTAATTAGATATTATTATTATTATTTGATCAATAATCACTTTTGATTGGAGCTTTGAACCAGTGGGGTTACATTGGGGGACCCCATCCTTGTGGTGATCTTGTTAAGGCTTTAACACCTCCCATATTTGTTTCTTGTTGATATTTCCTTATCTCCATGCCTCCCATCTCCTTCATCCTCCTCCACTCCTTGTCACTCTATATCTCTCATGAATCCTCTCCTCTCTGCACCCTTCCTCTATTTCGTCAGCCATCCCTTCCTCCGTCGCCTTCTCTCTACCACTTCACCTACCTTCCTCCATGGCACACCTTATCTCTTTGAACCCCCTCTACTCCTCTTATCACTTCACACTACTCGCCCTTGTCTCTCTGTGTCTTCTTTGCTCTCCCTCATTCTTGCACCTTACTCCGACAAGGCATCCACCAAGGGTTCATTGCCTCCTTGTTGCCTCTCCATGCCTTCTTTCACTTTTGTCCCATGTTTGTGTTAGCTTATGTTGCACCTCACCTTTTGTCGCCTCACCTTTGCTTCCTTTTGCCACATGAGAACCCAGACATCCACTATGCAACCTTTGCCCAGTGCACTATCTTGTGCCACCACCAAACCTGCATTCACCAAATTGGGACGGTAATCAAACATGGGACTGCCCTATCTATAGGGCCCATGACAATTCTCACACTATGGGGGCAACCCCAAATTAAATATTAAATCCGAGAAGGGAGTCAAACCTAAGATCGATGGGGAGCAAACCCACTACCCAAGCCAGCTCACCTACCCGTTCAGGCAAATATTATTATTTTATTATTTATACATATTGTACATTTAATTTAATAAAATAATTCATCTCAACTTTTACTTATCTAAAATTGAATTAATATTTATAAATTATGTGAAGTTGTATTGTTTTCACCTTTAATATAATATTCTTTACTTTTAAAAATCTAAAAATAAATTTCAAATTATAAAGATACAAAACAATAATAATGTAATGATTCTTAATAATATTATTGATATATTTCTAATGATCTTTTATAATTTCTCATATATATAATAAATAATATTATAAAGATATCATTTAAATTAACAAATTTTATATTTAAATTAACTTATTATAGATATCTAGGAAAAATTAAAAAATAAAAAAAATCTTCATATTTATATTTATTAAAAAAACCTAAAAATCAAATTACCAAATTTTAAATTTAAATTAACTCATTAGGAAAAATATATAATTAACCACTCTTTAAATCTTTAAAATTGAAAATTTAAATTATTTATTAAGTTATTTGCATACTAATTATTGCATGAAAAACATTATGCAATCAAATCAAATGAAAGAAAACATAAAAAATGGAAGTGACAACTCAATGAAAATTATTTATTGTTTTACATAAAGTCTTATATTTACATCTCGTTCATCTGCACATAAGAGACTGTATTTTTAGTTCCTCCTAGAACAATAACAATCACGTTGTTCTTAACATGTTATTAATGCATATGTTTTTAACTAATCACATTACATGAAATTTTCATATGCAAAAGAATATTAATTTTTCATAAAGTTTAGATACATTTTTTTAAAAATAAACATGTTTGAATTATTTATTTTTTAATTTCATTGTTTGAAAGCATTTGAGTCAATATGGGCGCACTAAATGGAAGTTTTTCTATAACAGTTTTCTGAAAATGAGAATTAAATATCATTTTAAATTGACCTTTATAATAATGAAAAAAAACCAATTCTTGAAATTAATCATAACAGAAAACAAAAATCACAAACATGTTTCATTCCATAGAATTATGTTTATATAAACAATGATCTCTGAACAAAGCTTGATTTTACCATGCATGTCAAATTCCCATGAATCTCAAAATACTCTTGTTATATAAGATTAAGGTTTAAAGTAACATGCACACCATATATTTTTTATTTTCATTGCTCAATGAACAATTCAATTATTGAGTTGCATGATTTTTAGTTTGTATTAAGATTATGTAAGTTTTAATTTTCAAAGAATTTTTTTTTTTTTTAGTTTTAATACTGTTTGCATATTGTTTGAGAAGAATTTCTATTTTTGATGTTTGATCTTGAACAAGCAATTTTTCTTTTGGTCTTAGTGCTACTTTTTCATAACTTGAGTTCTAGGATATGGACAATGCATGCACCATTGCAACCAATTGTAAGTCTAGGAATTGCAGAAATAGAACCTAAGAATTATAAGAGATGATGTATTACTTTATTAACATGATAAACACAACTCCACAAACTTAAACATATCGCTAAAAAGGCTAAATTTAGTAGTGGTAAGGTCATATTGAACTATTTTTATTGTAGTATATTTTTATAGGTGGTATAAATTATAATATATATTATTTTTTGAGTTGAAATTTTAAATAATATATTATAAAATACAGCTTGACTAAGAGATCAAGAATTATAATTATATCTTTTGACATTTTTTACATAATTTTTTTAAATATAGGTATGTTAATTGCACAATAATCAAGTATTCTAATGCGATATAGAATAAGGATAGGTGGTTTTGAAAAAATAAGACCTTCAAGAAAGGTTCACCAGGAGAAAAACCCTTTTGCAAGAGAGGGCAGGAAAGGGATTGCGAAAATTGTACCAGATGATGCACTGGACGTCATGATTCATGGAGGAGGCTTCCCCTCCTCCACGTAGGTTTGCTTTCTTGTTTATCTTACTTTATTTTTTGCTTTCAAGTCTTGTTGTTTTGCAAACTGCATTTATTTTCTCCTATGTGAGTGTCCTCATGGAGCCAAATTCGGACGGTGTTTCTATTGCACCATCCTCACATCCTTATGTCATTCCGAACCCTAATACCAACCCAACCAAACCTGTGACTTCCAGCTTGACGAATGGTGGGAAACTCTCCTACAGAGACTCTGTTGCTAGGGCATCTGAGACAACCCCCTACAATGCAAAATTTGTGGCTACCTGCTGCGACGGAGGAGGACATTCTCAAGGTAAGGACCCTGGATCCGACCCTAACGCTATCCTCATTTCCCCTAATTCATCAATGCTTAGTGAAATAGCGCTAGAGAAAACCAAACTTAAGAATTTTGCCATTTTTTTTGCTTGCGTTGATGTTGACAAATGCCCGTTTGTAATAAAACCCTAAAAAAGGCTGACTTTGTTTGTTGCCCTAAAAATGCACGTTATAAGCGGCTGGGATGCTTAAGGCATTGTAAGGTTGATGTACTATTTTTGCTGGATAATAAGAAAGATTGGACGACTGTGTATGGTGGACGTAACCCATTCTGGGTGAACCACGTTAAATCTCTGTGTTATCTATGTCCTGTTTTATTTCTTTATCTTTTGTATTTAAATCTGCATATAATTGTTAGTTCATTTTTGCTTCGGATCTACTTGAAACCCTAACAATTTATGGATGATTTTTTCTATAATTATTGGAATTTGAAGCTTGGTCTACAGATTTCTTTCTGCCGTCAAATTCAAAAAGGTCTGTTTGTTATTATTTTTAATTCACATGATATGCAACACCAAGCCCTAAAAAAATAATACTGGCCAGTGGGAAAGATGTCTTTTCGGGCCTTAAGATGGACCCCTGAGGCCATAAACGAAGAAATCCTGGCACTCTCATGCCCTAGGTGGGTACTGCTTAAGAATATCCCACCTTTCCTTTGGAAATTTGTTCCTCAACTTTTGGAACCCGTTGGGAAAGTTATTCGATTTGATGAGTCTCCTCGGCTCATTCCTCATATGGACGCTTGACTATTGGTATCTCTGAAACCAGGAATTGAGTTCCCACAAGAGCTCAAGATCAACATTGAAGGGCAAATCCTATCGTGCCCTCTGGATATCCTTGGAGGCCTAAATGCTTGTTTTATTTGTAAGAAAGAGGGTCATGTCAGAAACAATTGCCCTATCCTAAATAAGAATACCAATAATAATGTGTACCCTAAAAACAGAACTGTGGAACATAATGGTTCTGCTCAGCCATCTTCCCCTATTGGATCTAAAACTCACAATTCCCCCCTATTGGTGAGCCCAACCCTGCACCCTTCCCAACTATTTCTGACTTTAACCCCAACATTAGAGGAGGTCTCCTAGACCTTGGTGCTCTCAAAATGGCACCGCCTCCACACTCCCTCTTTTCCCTTGCTCTAAATCAACTTGATGATGAGCATGGTGACGAATTCCAGCTAGTGACCAAGAAATCCAAGAAGAGGAGGCACAAGAATGCACAAAATACCTTTTTGGATAAACCTGTCATGACTAGTACCCCTACAGTGGGTAGGACTAAAAAAACCGATACTCCCACAGATCTTATTATGACTACCCAATTAGCGGTGAATAAATCTGGTTCGAACTCAGTTGTTAAAACTATGGTGAAAGTTTTTGAGAATCCAGTTGGCCTTAATACCGGCTCTGTTCATGAGGAAATTCTGGATGAACCCCCAATTGTTTTTGACATGCCCTGTGGGCGTGACTCAATACTCAAGGATCCACCAAGACCTTTCCCCATCAATGTAACCGATATTAATCTCAACCTTGATCCTCCTCGCTCGAGCCTTAATGAGATTAAGGATGATTCCATAATTTTGGTTATCCCTGTGGTGGATGAGTCTCTCCACGTGCTCTCAAGTCCCCTGCTCATTGAGCAATGATCTGCCCTCTGCCAAGGATATGCAGATCGAACTTGGCTCTCATAAGTTGCCTAATGCTATGTCTCTAACCTATGGGAAAAATCCTCACGAAAGTTCTCAATGAAGCTTGTATCTTGGAATATCAGAGGCCTGGAAGACCCAGGTAGGAAATATATGATTAAAATGCACCTTAACTCGATTAAACATATGGATTTCCTCATGCTACAAGAAATCAAAACAATCGATTTTAATTTAGAGATCTGGTTAGACTTCATCTCGAAAGATGCACTTAAAATCTTCACTAATCACCCTAAAGGTAAAGGTGGTATTGCCCTCGTGATCAACAATAAATGGACTAACGCTCTTACCCACAAGGGTATCTCCCCCTGTAATAGGGCGGTCTGGGCCACTTTTAACCACAACAACTCCCGCTTCAGAGTGTGCTCTGTTTATGCCCCTAATGATTACAAGGGCAGAACTAAGCTATGGAACTATTTGGACTCTCTCTGCGATATCCCCTAGATTATCGCAGGAGATTTCAATATGGTTGAGCGCTGTGAAGAAAAGAATGGGGGAAACCCCTTCGAGTGGAAAATACAAGAAAAACCACACTAGGATAGACTTGTGCACCACAAAGACCTTTTTGACCCCCTTGCTGGTAACAAAAGATCCCATTCAGGTCCTTGGTTCACCTGGTGTAATTCTCAACAAGGGGGAAATAGAATATACTCAAGGCTTGATTGAATTTATGCCAACAGAGATTTCTTCTCTTTCATGCCTACTGACTCAGGTAATCGCCTTAATGTCCTCCCCTCCACCATCTCTGACCACCACCCAATCGTTGCATTGATCAATCACTCTGCCTCCCCTCCCCATCCTCCCCATCCTGGCTATAAATTTCTCCTCAACATCAGCCTCCTCAAAGATCCGATGATACGTATTGCCATTAAAATGATCATATTTCTCAACCTACACAACAACAACCTTGCATCCCCTATTTTTAGGTGGAACTTCAACCTCCATGCCTAGTAGAACCTCCTCCAAACCTTCGGACAAAAGAAGGCCATGGGCTACAGGATGACTGAGAAATCCCTTTCCTTCGAATTCCTCACCCTTGAGGGCAAGTTACAGCAAAACCCTGATGGTACCCCTCTTGCCGCTTAGTTGGCCTAGGCCAGAGATGCCCTCAGGCAGCACCAGTAGGTCAAAATAAATGGGGCTATGATCAGGGTCCGATAGCATTGGCTCCAATTTGGAGACAAAGGTTCCAAATTTTTCTTCAATCTCCTTAAGTACAAGAATCATAGAGAAAAGGTTGAGAGACTGGTGGTTGATGGTAAGGAACTTGTTGACCCCCCTACCATTGCTGAAGCCTTCTCCCTATATTACCAGAACCTATTCTCCTCTAAGGATTCTGAAGCAGCTAAAACCCTTAGATCTAGGTTCCCTAAAATCATCCCCCCTAAATTATCTATTAGTGACTCCCTGCTCCTCAAAAAAGAAATCTCCATTGGGGAAGTAGAGAGAGCTATCAACTCTCTAAGCAATGGGAAGGCACCTGGCCCCGACGGCCTCCCTGCTAAATTTTACAAACACAATATTGATTGGATCACTAACGACCTCCTTGAGATCTTCAACCATACCATTCGCAATGGATCTCTGGGGGAGGGCATCAACCAAGGGATCATCAAACTTATCCCAAAGGATGGAGATAAAACCCTTGTCAAGAACTGGAGACCTTTCACCCTCCTCAACGTGTCATACAAAATTTTGGCCAAGATTTTGGCTGTAAGACTTGAACAAATCCTCCCAAAATTCATCTGTACTACCCAAACTGGATTCATCAAAGGAAGGTATATCCTTGAGAATTTGATCACCAGATGGGAAGCAATGGAATTGGCTAGAACTTCCAACCAGGATGTTGCCATGTTCCTCCTTGACTACGAAAAGGCCTATGATAGGGTGGAGTGGGACTTCATCCTAATGATGCTACATGCCTTCGGCTTTCCTGATGAGTATTGTGAGATGGTTAAAATACTATTCAAGGATGCCTCTACCTATATTGATTTTAATGGCACCCTCTCCTTACCCATCTCACTTTCAAGATCCATCCATCAGGGGTGCCCCCTCGCCCCTGCCCTCTTTGTCATTGCATCTGATGCTCTGCACTATCTACTTCGTGACAACTCACTATCTCTCAGTGTGTGTGGCCTCACTCTCCCTAACCAATCTCAACTCCTCAACATCCAATTCGCTGATGATACCTCACTTTTCCTTGAACTCTCCAAACCAAACTTTGAGGCCCTCAATCAGAAAATTAAAATATTTGGAGTTGTTTCTGGCGCCAAACTCTCCCAATCCAAATCTGTCTTACTTGGTTGGAAGGAAGTGCCCCCTGATTGGATCCCAGCTCTTGGTTTCCAATGGGGTAGTCCAAGAAAAACCATGAAGTGTCTTGGGATCCCCTTCTCCATCGCCCCCTCCCTCAAGGACATGTGGCTCTGGATCAGGGAGAGAATTGACAAGAAACTCAACAAATGGAACAATAAATTTCTATCTCTGGCTCGTTGTGTCCAAGTCTACCAAAAGCTACTCTCCTCCTATAGCATATACTATGCCTCAGCTTGGATGTTCAATAACTATCAAATTCTCGAGATTCAAAAAATAATTAGGAACTTCCTCTGGTCCAATGGCAAAGGAAGGAAGAAAAAACATGTTGTCAAGTGGTCTTGGTGTCATCTTGATAAGAAAGTGGGGGGCCTAGGGCTTAAAGATCTCAGACTTCGGGGGATTGCTCTGGCTGCCAAGTGGATTTTTCACTCACTAGATGGTGATGAACCATGGAAAGTTTTAGTCAGACATAACATAGAAAGAGCTGTCCCAAAACATGCTAAAACCTGGAAACTGCTCCCCTTTGCTGATTTGATTGCTGGTAATTTCTCGGTCTTAGTGCAAGGCTTTGTGGTCTTCAAATCCATCTGGAAGGCATGGGAGCATGTTAGGGGCGCCCTCACCAATACTGAATTCTACTCCAATGAACACATCCATGGCGAGAGATCCATTTGGTGGAATCTCACCCACTCTGGTAAGCCCCTTGCCCTCACCCGGGGCTGCTCGGCTAGACTCTGGGCCCAAAAAGGTATTAAATACCTCATTGACATACTTGAACATGGCGACCTCGTCTATTGGGAACAACTTAGTAATACCTTTTCTCTCCCCCAATCCCAAAAGAGGACTTATAAGCTCTTACAACGAGCCTACTCCATATTCAACCTCCCCAAAGATAGCTACCTTGATTCCCATAGGCATCTTTCCTACAAGTGGCTGAATGGCCCCTGTCTTCATAAAATTAAAGCTCGGGATGTATACTCTGCTATCTCTGTTGACCACTCCATCCTTGACCACATCAACAAGCTTTGGTACTCCAACCTTGATAACTCTCACTGGTATGCCTCTCTCACCCGATTCTGGAGGTCCCCTATCAAACCAAAGATTAAATACTTCAGATGGCTTCTCCTTATTGATAGACTTCCTATTAACAAAGCTTCCTCCCTCTCTAAGAACTGCCCTATCTGCAATACCCCTAAGACTACTAGACACATATTTTTTGACTGTATTGTTGCCAAAGTAATATGGCTTATGTTTGGTTTTGTGGTACCTCTTGATGTTAATATTCTGGAAATTGTTACTGGACATATTCATGGATTAAAAAAGGATACTAATCTTCTCTGGTCTATTTTCTCTGCTTGCATTTTATGGCATTTATGGAAGAGTAGAAATGAAGACAAATTTCAGGATCGACCCAAGATCCTTACTGAGGCTTTTAAAAGGCTCACACTCTATAATGTTGCTATGCAGGTCTTTATATTTTTGGATGTTGAGAGGGACAAGTTGCACAGACTCCTTCAAGATGGAGCTGCCACCATGCTCGTGCACGAGATGCATGGCAGATACGAATGGATGAGATGCACAAGGAGCCTCATCGCTTTTGACAATGCACTAGGCAAACTGTAGAAGGAAATCAGAGACAATGGCATGGCACCATCCCAGGTTGCTATGTTGACTCAGATCCAAGATAGAAGAAACATCATTTGGATGGAGGGCCCCTCAGGTTAGACAGCATGGGTTGAGAACCTAAATGGCATCCTACAATGATGCCTACTTCCCCCTCTTTCCTTTGTGTTGCGATACTCTCATGACCATGCTGCTCGTTTTGATATTTCCTAGATCCTTTTTGCTCCCCTGGGGTGGTTGGGGTTGTACCTCATTGATCATCATGGTTCTAAATTTGCTGATGCCCCATCAGCTGGGCAGTTTTGCTGAGTTGCTTTTGGTTATATAGCCTGTATCTATTTTATTACTACTAGTATACTTGGCTGTAACTGGATTTTGAGGGGCTGAGACATGCCTCCCCTCTATGATCTCTTGTAAACTCTGTTCTTCCTTGATTTTAATATAAAAAAAAAAGTATTCTAATGCAACAACTAACATACTTATGCAACAGTTAAGACTATTTATTTGTACAACAATTGAGAGCTCGTTAATTTTACATTTGAATTTCATGTCAATTACTTTAAATTAAATTTCATTAATGTTGGCATCTATACATTTGATTTGATTAACTTAAATTAAGCTTACAAAATATTATTTTAAGTTCCTGCTAGAACTATAGCAATTGCATTGTTCTAAACATGGTATTAATGCGTATGTTTTTTAACCAATCACATTACAGAAAAATTTTATATATGCACAAAAAAATAATCGTAAAGTTTAGATGCAATTTTTTTAAATAAGCATGTTTGAAAACAAACTATTAAAAACAAAGGGAAATTAAATCATAATTGGATGCACAAACCTTTGAGCAACTTGAGAAGACATTGATCCAACTTGATAGATTGTATATAATTAAGATAACAAAATGTCTAAGAAGAAACATTCTTATTCTGCACTCAAAGCTTTCTTGAGCACACCAGTTAAGAAAAGAGGCATCTTACTACTCTATACAGAAAAGTGTCCTATTTAAGTAATTCAACAATTTTCATACAAATCAATTATAAATTTATATGAAAGCTCATTATCATAATAACACAGTTGGCTTCCTATGGCAAAAAATAGGCCCTACTTCCACTTACAACTTGTTCACTAGTACTATGCTCAATCTATATTCTGAACATACAACATAGGCATATGAATTTAGTTCTTTATTGATAGAAACAATAGGACAACCATTAAAAACACATAAATCCTACTTCTCATAACATTGGTATTGGTAACAAGCCACTTCAGTTTGAGACTATTCGCATCGTTTACCATCCTCAATTAAAATTTTCCCTTTGAATCTTGTTATCACTCATAATATTAGAGTAATAGGATAAAAAATATGACAACCTTCCATCAACTCAAAATTATTGATAGGTTGAAAGAATAAAGTTCTAGCCAAAGTTCTCTAAAAGGTTGCATATTGATCCAAACAAGCGTCCTGCAGTCAACATCCATGAAAATATTATGACATAACATCATCCATATTTCTAATGGCTTTACCATATAGTTGATCCTTTAAGGCTTGATTAGTATTTGGTTTTATAAATATGTTTTGCTTGCAAGTTCCACATCATAATCGTTTGGAATGCCCATCTCAAATTACTTTCTAGCTTTTTCATAGGAGTAGTGATAAGCTTAACTAGATCTCAGCTCAATAATGATACAAAACATGCAAGCATGTTTCTTCTTATATAGGAAGAAAAAAATTATGTACAAATGAGTAGAAATAAAAAGAACTCTAAGCTAAGACGCAGATGCTCTAACAATCATGACATATTTTCCTTGTTCTTTTGTTTGTGTCTCTTTGTTGTTATTATTCCAATTAAAAAAATAGATGCTTAGAAGATTAGATTTGGCTTTATCTAAATGATCACTTGTTAGATTTTGAAGCTTAGTAATTTGAAGAAGTTGAGAAATACAACTTCAGAGATCCCAAGAACACCTGCAAGCAAAATCCCTGTCATAAGAGAAGAATGGACGCAAAAAAACAATAGTGGCTATGAAGAAAAAGATTATCATTCTGAGAGGGAATAAAATAAAAAGTACAATGCAATCCTTATAAAAGGAGAATATGCAACCCTAAAGTTGTGCAATGTTAAAGAAACCCTAAAGAGATAAAGTGTATTTAATAATTAGAATAGTTATTAAATACCTACCATATTATGAAATGTCTAAGTTTAGCTTAAGTGTAGAGGATAATATACTAATAATTAAATAAATAATTATTAGCTAATACATGATAAGTCTAACACCCCCCCTTAAGATGAACTTAGGGTGTAGCTAAAAAATTAAATGCATGAAGCAAAATGCAACTACATGATGAAGACAAATTTGGGTCCCGTCAACAAGGCCTGATGAGGTACCCAAGTACAAAAGAGTCTCTGTAAAGTAGAGAAATAGAAAAAACCACATGGGAAAAAACTCTACTCCAAAAAGAGATGAAGACTAGTGAAGGACTGAAGAAGCCTCCAAACTAGACAATGTTCCAGAAAACAAGAACAAAGGATGAACATGAAGAACACCATTGAAGCATGAAGCTGCAAACATTGTTAAAGAATAACTATTGATGTGAAGAACCTCCTCTGAAATAGAAGATGATCAGGTAGAGAAGACTGTAATCTGCATGAGTGCCCTCAAATAACACTACTCGAATCATATGGCAAACAACTAAACTCAAAGATATAGATGGCAAAAAACACCATAGTCTGAAGAGCTGATCAACCAAAGATGGAAGGTTGCCTCCAAAAAATAGGAATGAAAGAGTGTCCATATGGTAAATGATCCATCTCATCGAAATGCATGGGAAACTAGTTGTTGCATTTGCATAGTACATAGGAACAAATATTGAATAAATAGCTCATTCCAATGAACTAAGGAAGCATTAGCACCAACAGTAGAATCCCCCATAATGCTGACAAGGGAGAGATGACAGATACATTGAAACTGAATGCCAAAAAGAACTACACATGATGAAGAACCAGGAACATCGAGAGTACAACGAAAAGTGCAAACACATATAAAGACTGGTGTCATGGAAGGAACACTCACTTGACACAGATCATGAGGCTAATGTCCTGGAAGGAACACTCGCGTGAAAAAAGTAGATGGCCAATAAAGGAAAACATCAAACCCCCCATAGCACTTTATAATGGAGTGCGAGTACAATAAGGCACAAAATGTGCAAGATCTCAAGAATGCAATGCATAGTGGCACTTTATCTTAGTGCATTTGCAAAAACAAAAAAGCTTACAAAATGATGCATACAATGCTCAAAGAAGACAAAAGGCTAGAAATATAGAAATAATAGCCAAAGATGAGTCATCCCACACAAGAAAAGGATCCTAGGAGCTGAAACATCCAAGATAATCACTCAAGTGCATAAATGCAAAATACTGAATAAAATGTACTTGGAGTAGAATTTGGAAAGAAGACCCATACCACTGGAAAGTGCATAGAACCAACTTTCCAACAATATCGCATGTGCCAAAAAAGGATTCTGGATGTTCAAGATATGTCTCCCAGAGTGCAAAAAAGAACTTTTGGTTTTGACATCAAAACAACAAAAATAGAAGATCAAACCTCCAAATCTGAAGAGAGCTTGAAAAGAGCTTTCTGACGCCTATTTGTTTTAAAAAATTCGACTTCATTTGTCTAAGTTATGATGAAAAAATGACCCCCCTATCAAAAAGCTTTCAAAGAAAAAGAAAAAGAAACCCCTCCATGTTGGTGGCAAGGAGGTGGTGACTAGGCTGGTCAGGCGGCGGATTTTTTCGAGTGATGGTGCGGTGGGGCTTCCGACAATGGAGCGACAACTGGTACCTGGCGAGGGCGACGAGCAGTTGGAGACTCTCGAACTGTGATCGCTTGGAAGGCCGACAAGAATCGCAGGGGAGCCTAGCGGTAACCGCCAAGGCTAGCCCCGACGGTTAAGAGACTGTCGGTGGTCGGCAATGTGGTTAGCAGGCTGGGCACGTTGTAAAACTGCTCGATAATATTTTTTTACTTTTTTCTCGAAAATCATGCCCAATAAGGACAAAAAAAAATGTCAGAGCCAAAGTTGTCCAAATTGGACAAACTTTATATGAAAATAGGGGTTTTTGGGTGTTCTGAACTCAATGGTGAGGTCCATTTGAGCCCAAAATACCCAGAAACAAAGAAGAAACTCAGATCCAAATAAAAACTCTGAAAAAACTTGAAACCCTGGCCTCCAAAAAATCTTCTGAAAAATCAAGAACAAGTAGTAGCAGATGTAGGCTCTGATACCATGAAGAAGTTGAGAAATACAACTTCAGAGATCCCAAGAACACATGCAAGCAAAATACCTGTCACAAGAGAAGAATGGAGGCCAAAAAACATTAATGGCTCTAAAGAAAAAGATTATCATTCAGAGAGGGAATGAATAAAAACGTACAATACAATCCTTATAAAAGGAGAATATGCAACCTTAAAGATGCGCAGCCCTAAGGAAACCCTAAAGGGATAAAGTGTATTTAATAATTATTAAATACCTACCATATTATTAAATGCCTAAGTTTAGCTTAAGCATAGAGAATTATAGACTAATAATTAAATAAATAATTATTAGCTAATACATGATAACCTTAACATAATTTAATGTTCTTGAGGCATTAAATATTCATTTTATTAGATATAGATGTTAAGATTAAATGTCATTTAGTTCTTATATTGGAATAGTTGTAAATACATATTACTTTTTTGAAAATAAATTAAAATGAAGAAAAAAAAAAAGATAGGATGAAATAAAATGTTGCAAGGGTGTAGTGAGGCCTAAGACCTTCCAATAACCTCCTTTGTAGTTGTTGTCATATTAAGCGGGCTATGTCATAAAAAATATAAATATATATTTTTAAAAAAAAATTAGAGTTCAAAATTCTTAGCAAAACGTGTCTTTCCATTGGGATGTGGATAATATGCAGCTCCAATTGACAAAAAACTAAAAGAAGAGTCTTCACAAAAAGAAACAATGTCTACAATTCTCCTACTAGCTTCCGATGATGAAGAAGAAGCTTAATAGTTTCTTTTTTTTAGAATACTATTGAACAAATTAAAGTCATTTTAGTAATTTTTTTTCAAAGCATTTAAAATTGGCAAACAACTTTGTAATAACTTATTGAACCTACAACAATTACTAGGTTCTATGGAAAATTAAATATTTCCATAGTTTATTTAGTCTTATTATTATTTTAAATTCATCTTGTTAAATTTAGAATGAGGTAATAGTTTTTAGTATTTTTATTTGAATGATCATCTTTTTTTTTTTTGATCCGTAAAGGCAGAGCCAAGTTTGTATTAAATAGTTTTAAATACATAGGTTTGTCACTGAATTCCAAGACAACCAAAAAAGAAAGCCCCTACACTTAAAGAGCTAAAGAACACAAAGGTCCCTCCAAAATCTGAAAACCTTTAAAAGTCCCGAGAAAGCAAACACATTATAAACATGTATGATTATTGAATTTTCTTTTTATATTTTCTTAAACATTTTAATGCACTTATACGTACTAGTGTGTCCTAGTTATATTAAATTTTTCCATCAATGATTCATTCATTACAATTAATATATCCTGTATATCTATATTAACATAGGAGAACTTTGACCCTTTTAATACAAAAGATCTAATAATTTACCTTAATGAGGACAAAACTATGGACGTGTGCCCTAATTTCATGATGAGATCATCATAATGGCAAGGAAATCGAAATAAAAGAAAAGATGGTCTAGGTGGAGCCCTGACTAAAGCTGACCATGGCAAAGCTTCCGTAGAATTAAGGCAGCCAATAATAAAAAACTACAAGCCACTGTCAAAGAGGAGGAAGAGTCGGAAAAACAGCTACTGTCAGTAAACAGACTTTGAAATTTGGAGGGATTTCAGCTTCTGACTATGGTTAAGAATCAAGGCCCAGACTTTTGGCGTAGATTAATTCAGTAGGATGAATAATGTTGTTTATTTGATTAAATAAGGTGAGCAAATTACTTTTCATTTTAATATTTGCCATACATTAAATTCGACAGCTTAGTTTCTTTAAGGAGTACAGATGGAACAGGTTAATCGTCTAGTAAAGCCCGAATTGTCTATCTAGGAATCAAAATGTATGATAGAACTTATTCATTTTATATTTATTAATTCATAGGTAGGACAATTTCACGATCGTATTTTCTTTTTATTACGGCCCATACCTTTTGTACTCTCTGATTCAGTTTCTTTAAAAAAGAAATGTACAGTAGCTTTGCAATGACAAGAAATCAAGTGACAGTGAGCTTAAAATATATCTTGAAATCTGTCAACAATTGACTTTGGGTTTTATTGACAGGACTTTGGGTTTTTTTGACAGATTCTGATATAATTGATGAGTCCACGTACTCATGATGATAATGTTCCCAAAAAGTCTCTGTTTTTTATGTGGGGTCGGAGAAATGTATTTGGATTTGAAGGTGTTTTTGTCGGCTTTATTTGGGGTTGGAGGAATGTATTTGGATTTCAAGGTGTTTTTGTTCCACAGCGAGGTGTACGTTTTTGGCGTGCAATGTATGTGCAGTGGACGGGAAACAACTCTCACATTCAATCTCGACAATGATCCTCAAATTGAAGGTGAATTATTTCCAAATTGTTTTTACCAGAGAGAATGCTACCCAGTTTGAATTTTTTTGTTTCTTCTAACTGTCAAGATTAAGGGACTGTTCGTCTGTAATTGAGGTATTCCCTCTTATTCATTTCTGTCTTGTTTTTAGGTGGCCTCTCCCATGGATATCATATGAATTCAATTGTTTATCTGCTCAAGAGTTGTATTATGCTTGCATTTATTATCTAAACTATTTTTTCTCAGAAATCATGCAGGCCTGGATATTGTAGTCGAAGTTTTCAAATGATTCCATGCACTCTCGTGATGATAATTTTCCTGGAAAGTCTCAATTTTATGCGCGGCTGGACAAATGTACTGAGGATATGAAGGGGCCTTTGCTCCACAGGGAGGTGTCGTCATTGGTGTGAATTGTATGGGAGGTGGTCGGAAATCAATTCTCACACTGAATTTCCACAATGATCCTCAATTAAGGTGAAATGGTTGTACCCTCAATTTCTTTTTGCTTCTTAATTGTCTTTACCAGAGAGAAGTTCACCCTGTTTCAAATTTTTAGGTCATCATAACTGTCAAGATTAAGGGGTCTTTCCTCTGTATGTGAGGTTTTTCTTCTTATTTCATTCTGACTCATTTTTGGTTGGCCTATGCCATGGATTTCATATAAATTCAATCATTTATCTGCTCCCGATTTATTTTTTGGTTGCACTTATTGCCTGAACTGGATTCGTTTTAAATCACGCCTATGCGAATATTCTAGTCTAAGTTCTGAAACGGCCGATGATTTGATCCACTCTCGTAATGCTAATGTTCCTGGAAAGTCTCAGATTTATGTGGCATTGGGGAACTATATTGCGGATTTGAGAGGCCTTGGTTCCACAGTATGCAGTGTAGGGGGGTGGTGTGAAAACAACTCTTGCATCAAATCTATACAATGATCATCAAAATAAAGGTGAATGGTGGTTCTCTCAAATGCAACCTTTTTGTTTTTAAGTTGTCATTACCCTGTTTAAAAATTTTAGGTCATCGTAACTCTCGGCTGTTCTTCTAATGTGAGGTATTACCTCGTATTTGTTTGTTTTACTTTGGGTTGTCATGTGCCATAGGTATCATATAAATTCAATCATTTATCACTCCAGAGTTGTTTTTTGGTTCATTTATCGTCTGAACTTATTTTGTTAAGGAATTACGCCGGCGTAAATACTCTCTACCAAGTTCTGAAATATTGGATGATTCCATGTACTTTCATGATGATACTTTTCCTGAAACGCCTCTATTTTATGTTGGGTTGGAGAAATGTATTGGGGATTTGAAGGGTCTTCTGATCCACAGCGAGGTTCATTCAATGGCGTACAGTGTATGGGGGTCTTGGGAAAACAACTCCCACATTGAATCTCTAAATGATCCGCAAATTTAAGGTGAATGGCGATTCCCTCAATTTTTATGTTTTGTTTTGAAGTTATATTTACAATTTTACCGAGGAGAAGACCACCCCGCTTCAAATTTTTTGGCCCTCAGTAACTGTAAAGATTAAGGGAACCGTTCCTCTGTATGGGAGGCATTCCCTCTTGTTTGTCTCTGTCTTGTTTTTGGGTGGCTTACATGGATATTATATAAATTCAATCGTTAATCTACTCCAGAGTTATTTTATAGTTGCATCTATCGTCTGGACTGTTTGTTTTTAGAAATCAGGCAGGCATGAATATTCTAGTCTAAGTTCTAAAATGGTAGATGATTCCATGCACTCTTATGATGATAACTTTCCTGGAAAGTGGAAAGCATCAGTTTTATGTGGGGTTGGGGAAATATATTTTAATTTGAAGGTGTTTTTGTTCCACAGCGGCATGTTGGTCGTTGGCGTGCAATGTATGTGAAGTGGTGGGAAAACAATTCTCAGATACAATCTCAACGGTGATCCTCAAATTAAAGATGAAATGGTGGTTCCCTCAATTTTTTTCGGTTTCTACAACGCCTTTACCAGAGAGAAGGCCACCCAATTTCAAATTTTCAGGTCCTCATAACTATCAAGCTTAAGGGGCCGTTCCTCTATGTCTGAGGTATTCGCTCTTATTTGTTTGTCTTGTTTTGGGGTGATCTATCTTATGGATGTCATATAAATTCAATTATTTATCTGTTCCTGAGTTGTTTTCTGGTTGCATATATTGTCTGAACTGGTTTTGCCCAGAAATCATGCAGGCTTGAATATTACAGTCTAAGTTCTCAAAAGCTTCCATGCACTCATAATGATAATGTTTCTGGAAAGTATCAGTTTTATGTGGGGCTGGAGAAATGTATGGAGGATTTGAAGGGGCTTTTGTTCTATGTTAAGGTGTTGGTTTGTGGTGTGCATTGTATGGGAGATGGTGGGAAAACAATTCTCCCATCGAATGTCTACAATGATCCTCAAATTAAAGGTAGTGATTCCCTCATATTTTTTGTTTCTAAGTTGTCTTTACCAGAAAGAACGCCACCCTGTTTCAAATTTTTAGGTCCTCATGACTGTCAAGATTAAGGGGTCTATTCCTCCGTATGTGAGGTATTCCCTCTTATTTGTTTCTGTCTTGCTTTTGGGTAGCCTATCCCATTGACATCATATGAATTCAATCAATTATCTGTTACAGAATTGTTTCTTGGTTTCATCAATTGTCCAAACTGGTTTTGTCCAGAACTCATGCAGGCATGAATACTCTTGTCTAAGTTCTGAAATGGTGGATGATTCCATAAATTCTCATGGTGACTTGGAAAGTTTTAGTTTTGTGTGGAGTTCGAGAAATTTATTGGCATTTTAAGAGGCTTTTGTTCCACAGGGAAGTGTTGGTTGTTGGTGTGCAACATATGGGAGGTGTTGAGAAAACAACTCACATTGAATATCTACAATGATCCTCAAATTAAAGGTGAAATGGTGGTTCTCTCAATTTTGTTTTGTTATTCTCTTTAGCAGAGAGAAGGTCACCCTGTTTCAAATTTTTAGGTCATCATATCTGTCAATATTAAGCGGGCTATCCCTCTCCATGTTTTATTTGTTTCTGACTTGTTTTCAGGTGGCCTATCCCATGGATATCATATAATTTCAATCATTTTTCTGTCCTAGAGTTATTTTTTGATCACACCTATCCTCTTAACTGGTTTGTGCAAATATCACGCATGACTGAATACTCTTGCTTATCTTCTGAAATGGTAGATGATTCCATGCAGTCTCATGATGATAATTTTGCTGGAAAGTCTCAGATTCATTTGGAGTTGAAGAAGTGTATTGTGGATTTCAAGAGGCCTTGGTTCCACAGTGAGGTGTCGGTTGTTGATATGCAGTGTATGGGGGTTGGTTTTGAACAATTCTTGCATTAAATCTCTATAATGATCCTCAAATGATAGGTAAAACGGTGGTTCTCTCAAATTTTCTCTTTTCAATTTTAAGTAGTCTTTATCAGAATGGATGCCCTGTTTCAAAGTTTTGGGTCCTCATAATTGTTGATATTAAGGGGGCTGTTCCTCTGTAGGTGAGGTATTCCCTCTTATTTGTTTGTCTTGCTTTTGGGTGTCTTGTCCCTAGGATATCATAGATATTCAATCATTTATCACTTGAAACTTGTTTTATTGTTCATTAATCATTTGAACTGGTTATGTTCAAAAATCATGAAGGCGTGAATACTCTTGTCTACGTTCTGAGATGCTGGATGGTTCCATGCACTCTCATGATGTTCATTTTCCTGGAATGTCTCGGTTTTATATTGGGTTGGAGAAATGTATTGGGGTTTTGACGGGACTTTGAACCACAGAGAGGTCTTAGTCGATGGTGTGCAGTTTATGGGGGGTCATGGGAAAACAATTCTTATACTGAATCTCTAAAATGATCCTCAAAATAAATTTGACATGGTGGTTCCATCAATCTTTTTGTTTTGTTTCGAAGTTTCCTTTACCAAGGAGAAGGCCACCCTGTTTCAAAAATTTTGCCCCTCATAGCTGTCCAGGTTAAGGGAACTATTCCTCTGTATGGAAGGAATTCCCTCTTATTTATTTCTGTCTTGTTTTTGGATGACCTATCGCATGGATATTTTATAAATACAATCATTAATCTACTCCAGAGTTGATTTTTGGTTGCATCTACAATCTGGACTGTTTTTGTTCGGAAATGATGGAGGCACGAATATTCCAGTCTAAGTTTTAAAATGGTGGACGATTCCATGCAGTCTCATGACGATAATGTTCCTCAAAAGTCGTGAGTTTTATGTGGGGTTGGAGAAATGTATTGGGGATTTGAAGGGGCTTTTGTTCCACAACAAATTGTCAGGAAGTGTGCAGTCTATGGCGGTTGGTAAGAAAGCAACCCTTGAATTGAATCTCTATAAAATCCTCAAAGTAAAGGTGAAATGGCTGTTCTTTTTTATTTCTTTGTCAGAGAGAAGGTCACCATGTTTCAAATTTTTAGGTCCTCATAGATGTCAAGATTAAGGAGATTGTTCCTCTGCATGTGAGGCATTCCCTCTGATTTCTTTTGCCTTGTTTGTGTGGCCTGTCCGATGGATATATGTAAATTCAATCATTTCTCTACTCCAGAGTTGTTTTTGGGTTGCATTTATCATCTGAATTTGTTTTGTTCAGAAATCATGCAGGCGTCAATACTCTAGTCCAAATTCTGAAATGCTGGATGATTCCATGCACTGTCATTATGATAATGATCCTAGAAAGTCTCAGTTCTATATGGGGTTGGAGGAAAGTATTGAGGATTTGAAATTTTGAAGGGGCTTTTGTTCCAAAATGAGTTGTCTGTCAATGGTATGCAATGTATGGGGTTTCATTGAAAAAAAACTCTCACGTTGAATTTCTGTAATGATCCTCAAATTAAAGGTGAAATGGTCACTCTCTCTATTTTATTTTGTTTTGTTTTTGTCTTTACCATGGAAAAGGTCACCCTGTTTCAATTTTTCAGGGTTTCTTAACTGTTGTTCTAACTGTTAAGGGAACTGTTCTTCTGTGTGTGAGACATTCCCTCTTATTTTTTTGGCTTGATTTTGGGTGTGCTGTCCCATGGATATCATATAAATTAATTATTTTGTCTGCTCCAGAGTTTTTTGTTGGTTGCTTCCATTATCTAAACTGTTTTTGTTCAGAAATCGTGCAGGCATCAAAATTTTAGTCAAGTTCTACAATGGTGGACGATTATATGCATCTCTTTATGATAATGTTTCTGGACATTCTCAGCTTATGTGGAGTTGGAGAATTGTATTGGGAATTTGAAGGGGCTTTGGTTCCATTGTGAGGTGTCAGTTGTTGGTGTGCAATGCATGGGGTGTGGTTTGAAATCAGTTCTTGCATTGAATGCCTACAACGATCCTCAAATCAAAGGTGAAATGGTAGTTCTCTCAATTTTTTATTTTTATTTTTTAAGTTGTCTTTACCAGAAAGAAGGCCACCCCATTTCAAAATTTCAGGTCCTCAAAATAGTAAGATTATGGTGGCTATTCCTCTGTATTTTTGATATTCCCTCTTATTTCTTCGTCTTGTTTATGGGTGGCCTACCCCATCGATATCATATAAATTCAATAATTTATCTGCTCCAGAGTTTTTTCTTGGTTGAGTTTATTGTCTGAACTGGTTTCGTTTAGAAAATATGCAGATGTGAATGCTTTAGTCTAATTTCTGAAATGGTGGATGATACAATGTGCTCTCATGATGACAATGTTTCTGGAAAGTCTCAGTTTTATGTTTGGTTGGAGAAATGTATCGAGGATTTGAAGGGGCTTTTGTTCCATAAGGTGTTGGCAGTTGGTGTGCATTGTCTGGGAGATGATGGGAAGACTACTCTCACATTGTCTCAATGCAATGATCCAAATTAAAGGTGATAACCTTGTAATTTCTGTTGATGTTTTTTTTCAATGGTTTAAGCCTTTATTTAAAAAGCAATTGTATTTTAAATTTCTGGGGTTTCATCTGATATCAAGATTTTAGCTATGCATATAAAAAGAGATAAGCTGGCACATACAAACTGTGTTCTTCTGGTATTGTGTGGTTGATTGGAAGTTCTATTTTTAGTGCTTGTTCTCTTAAAAAAATTGTTCTGATTACTATAAGAACAGCATTGGAGGTCTCTTCCCTTAAGGCCAGTATAATTGACATATGTTCTTTTGCCTCAAGAGGCATCGACTCAGTTTTTGTTGGTATATCTTGATTTACCATCTAAGCAATGCCACTTCTTGCCTGTTATCAATTCCCTCAGGCTGAACTGGGTTTAGTTTCCTTGCATCATTATTCCATGAAGATTCTTAGTTATCAAGAACTATTCTTAAACATCAGACAGTTCAACATTCAAAAGTACATTTTCGCCAATGAAAATAAGATAATATTATGATGAGGAATCAAATTAGCATTTTCAATTTGACCATTTAACCCTTTGATGTTTTAAGTAGAGCAACCATAACTGTATTGTATGCCATAATGGTTTGTAGTTGCCCTAATCATCTAAAGCATCTTCATGTAGAAGACACCTCTTGAAAACACACTCCAGAGAACTTTGTTTTCAAACATCTCCAATATATATGTACCAGACTTTATTCTTTATTCTTTGCTGCATTACATACATTTAGAATCTGTCACGCGGGCCACTATGCTACTCTCTATTATATTAAATGACATAATTTCATGCATGTTAAGGTATTCAGTCTATAAAACACACTTGCCTTTCCATGGATTCCAGATTATTTTGACAACAATATTATGTCAGCGTCTCCCAGTCCCAGAACCTGAAAGGAACATTAGAGACTGTGGGATAAGAGAGCTCGAAGGAAAAGACCAGGGTTTAATGATGTGGAAGATGCACACATAGAGCTGCAGCAATTGATTTTGAGTCAATCCAAGCTAGCTCTATCTATTTTGGATGATGTTTGGTCTCGAAAACATTTGGAAATATTGTTATTAGAGATAATTCCACCATGGAAAGAAAAGGGGACTCCCAAAAATAAAAACTCCTCCCCATGATCAATCCATTTCCAATTAAAATGCTTAAGCCAACCTTGCTTGGGAAGAAAAGGTTGTCTTTAACACAAGGTCTTGTGCCATTGGATGCTGAAGTTGGAAGCTTGCCAAAAAATGTCCCGGCATTTAAGAGCTTGTGTGATATTGTTCTCCTCCTCAAAGAGAGTGAGAAAAGAGTCATCAGCAGGATGTCCATTCACAAGTTGTTGAGAAGAATTAAAAGGAGAAATCCCCTTGACATAGATTTCAGGGACAGCTTGAGCTATCAAACATCCAAACTCTGCATTTTTTTCAGCATGCAACATTTCTGTTAAAAATAACAGGTAGGTAGATTTTAAGTCCAATGTTTTCCAGTGAGTTGAACTTTTTTTGTTTTCTAATTAATTTGGGAAAGTTTAGAGGGTAGAAATTAAATAAATACATCCATATTGTACTATTGAAATATTTTATCCATTTCTTATGTATAACCTTTTAAAAATCTGATTTATTTTCACATTGGTGTTCGGTTTCTGTTTCTTTATTTCTCATAACATAGCTCCTTACACAATATAGCCAAGGAGTGTTTTTCAGAGTTACGGTTGTTTCCAGAAGAAAGAAAAATATTTGTTGATGCATTATTGCTCCAAAGACACGATGCTTTTGTTATCTTATCAGAACTTGCACACAGAAACCAGCTAAAATTAATTAGCAATCCAGAGTAATTGTCTTCATCTATTGTACCATGTTTTTCAGCACTGAGCTGACATGCTTGCATTGAACAGGGGAAGTACAATAATCCCATATGGAAAGGCTTTGGAGATATACTTTTCTCAGCTTGATGTGATACACGATTTGGCCTTATATTGGGCACACAAAGACAATGTAGTCTACAGAAAGAGGTTGGTCATAAAATGGAGGGAGTGAGTTTGCTAGGTGCAGGGGAGTCACTTAATGATAATGCATTTGATACCGAAATTCTCTCCATTCTCACTGACGAGTTATTCAAAAACTGTTACAGATGCACTTTGGCCCAAAACAATTTTATTTTCTTTTAAATACTAACCATTATTTTTAATGTTCACCTTTGATGTCAAGTTACAGAACAGAATTGAATTTCAAACATGATTTTCTGCATATTATAAGGTTCATGTCACTGCTCTAAGAAAACTCAATAGCCTGGTGTAAGGCTCGGATATTCTAATCACTTGTTCGGTGGGTACACTCAACAGCCAATGTAAACTATTCAGAATACTCAGATTTTTTGGATGCTCTAAATGTCCTATCCACTAATAAGTAACAATATGCAACACTATTTTCAACTTCTTCTTAGTGTAACGTTAACCACTCTTTTTGTCTGCATCACAAACACAAGCAGTCTAATCCCCTTACATATTTCTTCAATATGATGAGAATATAACCTATATAACTAGTAGTCATAATTAATCCAAAAATGTTCTAATTGGATTTCCTTTGTGATTTATACATGCAGAACCTATGGAGGAAAATCACTGGCATAATATGAATATCCGCAAGACAGGGCCTCTTTTGTGAGTTACTTTGACAGAATGTTTTCTTCCCTCGTTTTTGAAATCCATGAAAAAGCTGAAATTTCTGATGGTATTCAATTGGGGTACAAAGAAGGCCACAGAGAAAATTATATGCAGAAAATCCAGAGGAAAATCGAAAGAGAAGAAGACAACCTTAACTCATCTCCCTCAATTTCTTGAGTTGTCCTATTTCCATTGAAATTCATATTAAGTTTTTACATCAAATGCAGAAAAGTTATGATGGTTTACATCACTGCTCCTAAGAAAATTTCAGTATGCGATGGCTTGAAAGAACTTCCAGTGGAAGTAGGACAACTCGAGAAATTGAGGGAGTGATATGAGAGAGTACTGAATTGACGAGGTTACCCACAACAGTTTGTGAACTAAGTTCCCTGAAGCTTATTGTATGTGACAAGAAGATTGGGAAGTGGTTGCTGGCCAAGAACATTTATATTCCAGATCTTAGAGTTGAAATTATGGAAAGACACTTTAGTTTGGATTCTTTTCTTATCTCATCATGAAGCACAAGATCCAAGCATCAAGACATTTTCAGTAAATTTTCGTATTCACTTGTACAAATCAATAGATGGTCCTCTATATTTTCTGCCTGTGATTATGATGAATTATTTTGGCACGTTCAATCCAGTAAACCTTCATTATGATTACATTAATGCTAATGCACACTGGTTTTCACAGTATTCGGTGGTTTAGACTCTAGCACTTTTCTGTAAACTTAGATAAATCCAAATGCTCATAAGTTTTGAACCAATTTTCATCAGTCTTGTAACTTGTATTTACAATTTTTGTACAATTCATAAATAAAAATTATCATCTTGTATTTGGCTACCATAATGTTTACGAGTTTGAACTTGTGTATAAGGTGATATTGGTTCCATGGCCCAATTACAAAATTTCTATGACGGGCTATTAATTTGCTGGAATTAGCCTTGATTAAATTTTGTGGACTAAACAGACATTGACCCACTTTAAGTAGGCATAGAATTCTAAATAGGGCGATTCAATTATTAACAATGCATTATGTTGTTTGCTATTCAATTATAAACTTATGCAATCTAAATAGAAAATTGTTGAAAATATGCAATCCACAGATAACAATGATTGCATAGTAGGTACGTTGTTGTCTTTTAGATTTGTTCGTAGTCAACATAAATGTACACTCCACAAATAACAATAAACACATATAAATAGGTACATTATTGTCTTTAAGACTTGTTCATAGTCGACATACTTTATACACTACTAATGTGCATGACATTTATCTTAGGCATTATTTGGCAACCTTAGGAGTGAAGGACCACATTCACCCAACTCCACCCCATCAAGGCTTTATGCAAAGGCTAACCACAACATAACCAATATCATCCATACAACTTTTAAGTTTTCATGTAGTCATTGTTGTGTTGTTATTGTCACCAATCACATATCCTTCACTTACGATGATTCAAGTTCCCCTGAATTGTATTATAATCCCTTCCTTCTCAATGTTGTACTATAACATAAGAAAATTTTACCTTTAGACGAGATTAAAGAATTGTAGAACAATTTATTGATTAATCTATCGAATGTTACTATTATTCAACCTATGTTTAATATAGTAAAGAAAGGTCTCATTTCACTATTATGCTTACTTATTGTATGAGTTAATACATAATGCTTTGATGACATGTATGTTTTAACCATAGAAGTAGCCAACAACACTCAAGGATCTTCAATGAAAGCATATAGAGACCTCAACTGGGAGAATAATGTTATTCTATCAAAGTATGCAAATATAAAATGGTTTCGTATTTCTAAATTAAATTAGATTACTCATATAAGAGCTACAAGTTGGCATTTATAAGACATATTAGCAAGAGATGTGAATTTACAATCAATGTGGTATAATAATAGATGAAGTCACACATATGCACAACATCTCCACCAAAATAGGAGAGTACAAATCAAATGATGTCAATGCAACCTACTTAGCAACTTTATTCTATCTTAAGTGTGAGTATATGCACCAAGATAGGGGACCAGAAAGTGGAGTGCCCACTCCACTTTTTGGTCCTGTCTAAGCCACAATGTGAACACATTACCATTATGGGTTGGTAATGATCAAGCCATAACTTGAGTGTGTTATAATGTGCTCCCATTATGGCTTGGTAATTACCATGTTATGTAGTAGTTGAAATGTGAGTGCTTTTTGAAGGAGAATTTTTTTCTAACTTCCCAAATTTTCCTCAACTATATACATGAAATATAACATTAAAGTATAAGAAAGGAAAAATGCATTTTTTTAGTTATATTTCATACTTATATTGGTAGGATGTTTGAGAGTGGTTCTAGATCTCTAGGAGTTATAATTTGGATTCTAGGTTTTAAAAGATCTTATAAACTTTTAGACTAGTCAAATTCCACTAATCAATAGGTTCATTTTAGCATTCTTTGACCTTGTCTATCTCACTCTATTTGTCTCCCTCAAGATCTAGATCTATCTCACTCCTTATCACTCTCTTTGTCCCCTCCTCTCTCTCTATTTCTCTCTCCTCTCTTCCCCAACCTCTAAATTTAATAATTTTTTACAGTCAAATTTTAGTAATTGGAAGGCTCATATCATCATTTTGTCTCTCTATCTCAATCTCTTTGTCTTCTCGAAGCTCTAAATCTATCTCTCTCCTTATCACTCTCCCTCTCACCCTCTCTCTACCCCTCTTTATCTCACTCTCTACTCTCTCTTCAAAGCTCTAGACCTATATATCTAACTCTCTCGCACACCCTTCACTCTTCACTCTCTATCTACCACCCCCCCTCTCTCTTTCTCTCACACACACATCTCTCTCTTGAATCTTTAGGTCTCTCCTTACCTACCTCCTTCCCTCTCTATCTCTCCCTCCCTTCCTCCTTACCCCCTTTCCCTATCTCCCTATCCCTCTCTTCCTATCTTTCCAAAAATTTTATTGTTTATACCTTTAGGGACTAGGTTTTATGGCTTAAGGTTCTGGGCATAGTGTTTAGGGCTAATGATTTATGATGGAAGGTTGAGGGTTTACCTCTCCCTCCTTCACTCCTTCCTTCTCTACTAATCCTTCCCTCCCTCCCACCTACTCTTTGTCTCTCTAGGTATCCCATCCTCTCTCTCTCTCTCTACTCCTCTCCTCTCCCTATCTCTACCTACCTTTCTCTATCTTCTTATATATCTCCTCTCTCTACCTCCTTCCCTCCATACTTCTCTCTATCTCACCTTTCTCTCCATCCCTATAAATAACTCTACCTCTCTCTCACTTTCCTTCCCTAACTACTTATCCCCCCTATCTCTCACTTTCCTTCCTTAGCTACTTATTTGCCTCTCTCTCTCTCTCTCTCTCTCTCTCTCTCTCTCTCTCTCTCTCTCTCTCTCTCTCTCTCTATAGACACACACACACACACACACCTCTCCCTTCTTCCTTCCTTCCCTCTCCACTTCTCTCTATCTCTCTCTCTTTCCATCTCTACTTATTTATTTTTTCCCGCCCACTCTCCCTTCCTACCTTTCTCTACCTACATCTCCCCTCTCCATCACCCTCTCTCTAAACTTCTCTCCCTCACTCCCTCCCTCTCCATTTCCCCCCCCTCTCGCTCTCTGCATTCCTCTATGTCCCTCTCTATTTCTCTCACTCCATACCTCTCTTTCTATGTCCTCATGTCTCCCTCTCCCCCCTCTCTCTCCATCACTTCCTCCCTATTCTATTTCTCTACGTACATCAAAATCCCTTTGTCCCTCCCTCCCTAATTCCCTCTTTAGTTGTGTTTGACTCTATTTCTCTTTATCTCACCTTTCTCTACTTATATATCTACTTATCTCTATCTCCTCTCTCCCTCCATCCTAAAACTTCTACTCTTAATAGTAGACCTTATAACCTTGACCCAATACCCTCAAACCTATACCTTCAACCCTATACCTAATACCCTAAATCCTAAACCTTATATTCTATACCCTCAACCATAAACCCAATATATTATACCCTCAATCATATACCTTATACCCTCAATCCTAAACCCTACATTGTCAACCTTATACCTTGAACCCTATTCCCATCGTCAGAAATCCACCACTTGAAGGAATGATTGACTTAGCAGTTCTTTGTCTCAACCCTAAAGCCTATAACTTACACGTTCAACCCTAAACACCAAACCCTACACCCTCAACCCTAAACCATACATCATCAATCCTAATATCCTAAATGATAAACCATAAACATTATATGAATACCCTAAACCTTATACCTTATACACTCAAAAATAAAACTAATACCCTCAACACTAAACCATTGACATTGTAACCTCAATTCTAAACAATAAACCCTCAAACCTAAACCTTATATCTTATTTCCTCACTCGTAAATCCTTAACCCTAAATCCTAAACCATAAACCCTCAATCTTATACATTATACCCTCAACTCTAAACCCTAAATCATCAACCATAAACCCCAAACCTTATATCCCTAAACTTTGTAACTTTTACCCTCAACACTAAACCTTAAACCCTACATCATCAACCTATTGGAATCATTTGTCATTGTGCCAGAAGCTTGAACTATCAACGCTCGATATAAATGCTAGATTCAACCAAACCCACATGAGGCAATTAGGCCATGTCACATGTCCCCAAGGAGGTTCTGACTACCAAGTCAACAATATTCCCTTCATCACCCATTGAAGGGAGACTCGAACTTGTGACCCAAGGCTTTGTTACCAATGGTTGGAATTGTTTGTCATTACACCAAAATATCAAACTATCAATGCCAGATTTATCCTGACCCATAGAAGGTAGTTATGCCATGTCACGAGTCCCCAAGGAGGTGTTGACCACCAAATAACCACAACCCTATGCCCTCAATCATAAACCCTAAACCCCATATCAATACCCTCAACCCTATATCCTATATGCTATACCCTCAACCCTAAACCTTATACCTTATAACCTCAACCACAAACTCAATACCCTTAACACTAAATCATACACCATCAAACTTATACATTATAGCCTCGACCTTAAACACTACACCCTAAACCCTTAACCCTATGCAAATAACTTCAAACCTAAACTCTATACCCTAAAACCAATACACTATACCCTCAACCCTAAACCATATACCTTATACCATCAACTATAACCCAATATCCTTAACCCTCAACCTTATACCTTATCTGGTCAACCATAAACCCTATACTCTTGGTTGTGTACACAACACCCTCAACCCTAAACCATATACCATGTACACTTAGCCCTATACCATATACCCAATACCCTATACCATTAACCCTATACTCTCAAACATCAACCCTAAATTCGATAACTTATACCCTTAACCCTAAAACTTTTATACCTTATAACCTCAACTGGATAAACCCAATACCCTCAACAATAAATCTTACACCCTCAACCCTATACATTATAGCGTTAATCCTAAACACTACACCCTAAACCCTTGACCCTATACAAATAACTTCAACCCTAAACTCTATAACCTAAAACCTATACACTATACCCTCAACCCTAAACCATATACCTTATACCATCAAGTATAAAACCGATACCCTTAACCCTAAACCTTATACCTTATGCTCTCAACCATAAACCCTATACTTTTGGTTGTATATAGTATAATGTATAGGATTGAGGGTGTATGATTTAGCGTTGAGGGTATTAGGTTTATGATTGAGGGTATAAGGTATAGGGTTTAGGGATGAGGTGTAACATATAGGGTTAGAATTGAGGGTATCAATATAGGGTTTAAGATTTAGGGATGGTGATGTAGAGTTTAGGGTGTAGGGTTGAGGGTGTAGAATTTAGGGTTGAGGGTATTGGGTTTAAAGTTGATGGTATAAGGTTTATAGTATTAGGTATAAGGTTTACAATTAAAGGAAAAAGGTATAGGGTTTTGTGTTGACGGTATAAGGTATATAGTTGAGGGTGTAGGTTTTAGAGTTAAGGGTATATGTTTGAGTGTAGTATAGGTTTTAGGTATAGGGTCTAGGGTTTAGGGTATGTGTATAGGGTTGAGGGTGTAGGGTTTAGGGTATGTTTATAGGGTTTAGTAGATATGATTGAGGGTAAAGAGTTTAGGGTTGAGGGTATTAGTATAGGCTCTAGGATTTAGAGCTATTTAGTATATTGTCAAGGGTATATCCAATATAGGGCTGAGTATAATAGTATAGGGTTGAGGGTATAAGTTATAATTAAGGTTGAGCGTATTGAGATTATATTTGAGGTTGTAGGGTATAGGGTTTAGAGTATATCATATAGGGTTTAGGGTATAGGGTTGAAGATATATGGTTTAGGGCTGAGGGTATATAGATAATTTTAGGGTATTGGTCATAGGGTTGATGGTATATGGTATAGGGTTGAGTGTATATGGTGTAGGGTTTGGGGTTTGGGGTTGAGTGTATTGGGTATAAGGTTTATGTTTGAGGGTATATTGTATAGGGTTGAGGGTTGAGTGTATTAGGTTTACGATTGAGGGTATAAGGTATAGGGCTTAGAGTTAAGGGTATACCATATTAGTTTTAGGGTATATGATTGAGAGTTGAGGATATTGGTATAGGGTTTAGGGTTTAGGGTTCGAGTATTGGTATAGGGTTTATGGTTTATAAACATTGATTAGAGTTAGAGATCATTGTTGGGAGTGCACTTGGTAATGTTTATGTTCAGTTTGAAGATATTCAAGTAATATATTTTTTCCAGAGAATATCTACATAGTATGTAGTTTCATGTACATAAGCTTCTCAACCTATATACAATTTTAGACACATCTCGACATAATAGATTTGTTAAAAATATATCTAGTTTATTTAATATTTTTGTAATATTATATAGCACCTATATCAAAATATAGAAAGTTAAATTATAGAACTTAATAAATTTCATAATTATAAAATACCATTTGAAATTGAAAAAGCAATCCCCAAAGAATCAATTCTAGACGTAAATTAGTTAAAATTAATATATTAAAGACAAAAGACGTGCCTTCTTTATTGTGTACAAGTCAAAAAGTTCACGTCAAGAGGATTCTTCATTTAAGAAATAAGTTACGTCAAAAGAAAAAGGAAAAAGCTTTAACATTTAAAGTAAAAATAAAAATTAAATAATGTTTACTTAATGTCTAAGTCAATAAAATTTACAACCTTTTTGGTCAGTGAATCGTCACCTTATCATTTGAATGTCATTTTATAAAGCTATAATTTTTTATTAAATTATTGAATAAAGTCTAATGATTGTTTTATGTTTATATTATTTTTTATTATATTTGATTTGATTTAATTTATGCCTTAATTGGTTTATGCAATTAAATAGATATTATATAAAATGTAAATATAAGTTATATTTAAAGAACAAATAAAAATAAAAATGTAATAAAAGAAAATATTTTATCTTATTTAACAAAAATTAAAATTGAAATGGATTCTTTTAGCTCATAAAATATGAGCTCAAAATCTTTTCATTAGTATATCCTTCTATATATTTGGAGGAGCTAATATAAAATTATATTTTCTAACACTTTTCTTCCAATAGAAGTCATTATACATGGGTTACTTTATGATATTATTTTCCAGTGCTGCCTACTAATCATAATGGGCCTCTACTTAAGAAGTTTAATATCATCATGAAAAACTTGTGTTTTGTACTTTGGAAGAAAAATAACATTTTCTCATCTTGTATCTTGTTTTTGCTCAAAACTATATCTTTGAGCCACCTTGAAAATGCAATATTTCTTAATTTGTTGACTCTTCCAAACTTTTCTGCTTGGAAGGATTAGGTTGTTAATTTATTTTGTATATTATTTTTCTTTTAATTAATATATGCATCTTTTCATTAAAAAAAAATGAAAAAAAGTTTTTTTTTTGTGCTTTATATAGTACCTTTGACATTCAAGGTTGTAAAAAGGTGTGTAAAGAGTCTAAAGTTATGGGGTGACTTCATACTTATAAAAAAGTAACCGTATTAAAAACTCAAATTCAAATTTTAAAAGTTACAATCAAATAAACATAATATATCTACATATCTAAAAATGTGATATTTCTAAAGTATCAATATATTTTCTACCAATGTCTTTGATTTATTTGCTCTCTCACAAGAATATAGAAAGCTTAGTGAACTAGTCATATACTATATTTGAGATATATCTATCTCTTAAAATGTGATATTTCTTAAACATCAACATATTTTCTACCAATACTCTTGATATCTTTTTTGATCCCTCACAAGAACATAGAAAGCTTAGTGAACTAGTCATAAATTATATAGAATCATAATTTTCAAAAAGAACTTATGATGATGTGGAAACAAATGACAAAGAAGGAAAGTTTAAATATTGTTAATATAATGAGAAAGAGAAAAAGTGCACAATGACAATGACAACTAGAGAAAGAATGAAAAAAAATAGAAAGAGACAAATAAAATAAGAGGGTAAAATAAAAAAGAAAGGTAGATTTGAGAGAAGTGTGCATAAGAGGAGGAGGTGACAAAATTTTCAATTAACCATTACCTTCCAACAATCCAAATATTTAACATAGCTACATTTGAGACACATCATAATCTAATAATTACTTTTAAGACCTAATGTACTTATTAGACACCATAATACAATTATTTTTAATCCTAATAATAATTCTAATCTTAACCCTTATTCTAACCCTACCTCAAACCGTAACACTAACACTAACCCTATTTTTATTTATAATTAATAATTATAATCTTTAATCCTAACCCTAATTATAATCACTAAGATTAACCCTAATCCTAACCTGACGATAACCCTAACTGCCATTATAATTATAACCTTATCCCTAACCCTATCCCCAATCCTAACCCTAAATCTAACTTAGAGTACAACTATAATCACATACTATCTCTAACTGCAATTTCTTAACTATAACCTAACCCTAACCCTAACCCTAACCCTAACCTTAAACCTAACCCCAATCCTAACCCTAACCCTAACCCTAACCTTAACCCTAACCCTAACCCTAGCCTCAGTTGCAATCTTAACCCTAACCTTCAATCTATCTCTAAGTCGAAACCTAACCCTAATCCAAACCCTGAACTAAAGTATAACCCTATCCATTAACCTAAACCTAACCACAATATAAACCCTAACCATAATCCTAAACTACAACTCTAACCCTAATCTTAAAGTCTAACCCTAACCTTGACTTTACGCCAAAAGATAACCCTAATACTAACACTATCCCAAACTATTCTAAACCTAACCCTAACCTTGAATCTATCTCTAAGTCATAACCTAACCCTTTAATCCAAACCTTAAACTAAAGTCTAACGCTATCCATTAACCTAAACCTAACCACGATATAAACCCTAACCATAATCCTAAACCATAACTCTAGCCATAATCTTAAAGTCTAACCCTAACCCTAACCCTACCCCAAAATCTAACCATAATACTAACTTTAATCCTAACCCTATTTATAACCATAATACTAACCATTAAATAACGTTTTATACTATCATCAAATAAAGTCTACTATATATCTTACATTTTATTTTTGTATATGTTTTAATCTTGCAACACATATATTTTTATTAAAAATAGTCTAAATGAATATATAAAATTTCATATATCTCCACATAATAATATAATAATACTATAATATAATTTAATTCAAGAAAAAAGATACTATTTATATACTACATTTATTTTATGTTTTTCATGTCGCTTTGCCAGTGATATCTTTCTAGAGACCTCTCGAGGTACTTTATATAGATAGATTAAATTAAAATTTAAGGTATATATGCTAATGAAATATATTTATTTAAAATATAAAAAGTCCCAAATCAGTCAATGACGTGTATATTGATGGCAAGAAATAAAGAAAAATGGTTTTTGACTACTAATTGGGCTGTGTGTAAAGCGTTTTTTTTCAGTCAAACAGCCCCTGTCAGGTGACAGGCTTTGAAATTCAGAGAAATTTCAGCTCTGACTGCAGCAAGAATTTTAAGACTGAATTTCTGAAATGTGGCGTTAGGCGTATATTACATGAGATGAATGAGAGAAAGTAGTCAACATACAATAAGAACTCGCCACGTAGATAGCTTCGTGGCGAAGCCTCGAATAAGATTCCAGAATGTACTAACTACCAAGCTCTTTAATCGAGTAATAAAAGGACAATGATTACGTTGTTGAATTTCGTGCTAGATTGCACATAAATATGGTCGTAGTATTTAAAGGGAAGGTAACTTTTGTTTGCTCAAACAAGGTAAGAGCGCGGATTCAAGGACAGTTGATAAAAATAGAAGATAAATGGTTTACGGACATGCACCTAAATTTTACTTTTAAAATCTAACAGGTACTTAACTATTTTTTAAAATCTTTTACTACTATTGAATAATATTTTATTTTTAATATTGAATAAAATAATTATAATAATGAAAGCCAGGAAATCACTATTAAGATTATAGGAAAGATAAATATATATAAGCTAATAACAATTTTACATTGATTAAACTTGTTACAAAATTAAAATTTTAAAAATGAAAGAAATTTGTTTTTTAATTTGTTGAAGTTAAATTCTTATCTTAATATTTTTATTTTAAAATTTATTTTAAAATTTGTTGAAAATGATCTATGATCTTAATTTTTTGTATAAGTCTGAGAATTGTGAAAATAGAAAGAAATGTGTAAAATCTTAGAAGGTGTTAGAAAACACATCAACATATCTAATTTCTTTTAAAAAAATATCTGATGTAATAGAATGGACATTTCTTCTTTTCTTTGTATAAAGGGTTTCACATGGATAACTTTATGGAACTCCTTTCTATTTGGTATGAGGTATAGAGAGCCTATGCTTAGGGTTGGAGAAGGGTTACCTGTGAATCTGATTCACAGGTGATGGTTTGTATGTTGACTATGTGGCAGTTGGATGAGGTCAATTGGTAGATAGCTCAAGTTCTTTGTGATTAATAATTTTTTACCCCTTTTTGAAAAAAGAAAAGAATATATATTCTTCTTTTTCCTTTCTTCTTTCTAATGACGAATCATGGAGTTTGATCCCAAAGATGAAAGAAATAAATCTCTCTCTATATAAAATATTAAAACTTAAAATTTAAAAGCAACATTATTTATCAAATAATTTTTAATAATTTATTTAAACTTTTCTTTTAAATATTAAGTCTGTCTTATTTTAAGATATAAAATAACTCTACCTGAAACCTACCACTTTGAGAGATACAATCTCCTTAAAATTTAAAATTTATTATAAAAATAGAAATTTGCGACCATCAAAATTGGCTTATTTATTAAATAAATTAAAAAACACAACACTTTTGTGATTTTTAATTTATTTAATTGTCTGCTGCTTAGTTTATTAAGGAGTACAGATGGGACAAGTAAACACACGAACTTTGAACCAGACAACTGTGCGCTCGTATATTCTTTTTATTACGGCGCACACGTTTTATACTTGCTAATTCTTCGTCTTATAAAATGAAATGTACAAAGGCTTTTCAAAGAACAACAAATCAAGTGGCAGTTAGCTTAAAATATGTCATGAAATCTCTCAACAATTGACTTTGGGTTTTATTGACAGGTCTAAAATGGTTGATGAGTACAAGGATTCTCATGATGATAATGTTCCTGCAGAATCTCTGTTTTGTGTTGGGTTGAAGAAATGTATTTGGATTTGGTGTTTTTGTTCCACAGCGAGGTGTCCATTGTTGGTGTGCAATGTGTGTGCATTGTGAAGTGGTAAGGAAACAACTCTCACATTCAATCTCTACAGTGATGATCAAATTGAAGGTGAAGGTTCCTTCAAGTTGTTTTGTTTCTAAATTGTCTTTGCCAGAGAGAAGGTCACTCAGTTTCAAAATTTTAGCTCCTCATAACTGTCAAGATTAAGGGACTGTTCCTCTGTATGTGAGGTATTCACTCTTATTTGTTTGTCTTGTTTTTGGGTGGCCTAACCCATGGATATCATATAAATTCAATTATTTATCTTCTCGAGAGTTGTTTTCTGGTTGCCTTTATTATCTGAACTGGTTTTGCTCAGAAATCATGCAGGCCTGGATATTCTAGTCTAAGTTCTCAGATTATTTTTCCAGAAAAGTCTCACTTTTATATGGGGCTGGATAAATGTACTGAGGATATGAAGGGGCTTTTGTTCCACAGTGAGGTGTCGTCATTGGTGTGCATTGTATGGGAGGTGGTGGGAAATCAACTCTCAGATTGAATTTTTGTAGTGACCCTCAAACTAAAGGTGAAGTGGTTGTTCCCTCAATTTTTTTTGTTCTAAGTCGTCTTTACCAGAGAGAAGTTCACCCAGTTTCAAATTTTAGGTCATCATAACTGTCAGGATTAAGGGCTCTGTTCCTCTATATGTTAAATATTCCTTTTCATTTATTTCTGACTTTTTTTTTGGGTGGCCTATTCTATGGACTTCATATAAACCCAATCATTTACCTGCTCCAGATTTATTTTTTGTTTGCACCTATTGCCCGAATTGGTTTTGTTAAAAAATCGGGCCTATGTGAATACTCTAGTCTAAGTTCTGAAATGGTGGATGTTTCCCTGCATTCTCATGATGATAATGCTCCTGGAAAGTCTCAGATTTATGTAGTGTTGGGGATGGATATTGCAGATTTGAAGAGGCATTGGTTCCACAGCGAGGTGTCGGTCGTTGGTGTGCAATGTATGGTGGGAAAACAACTCTCACATTCAATCTCAACAGTGATACTCAAATTAAAGGTAAATTGTTGGTTCCCTCAAATTTTTTCGGTTTCTAAATTATCTTTACCAGAGAGAAGGTCACCCTGTTTCAAACTGTTAGGTCCTCATAACTGTCAAGATTAAGGAGCCGTTACTCTGTGTGTAAGCCTGTGAGGCATTCCCTCTTATTTGTTTGTCTTGTTTTGGGGTGACTTATCTTATGGATGTAATATAAAATTCAGTTATTTATTTGTTCCAGAGTTTTTTGGTTGCATATATTGTCTGACCTGGTTTTGTTCAGAAATGATGCAGGCATGAATATTCTAGTCTAAGTAATGATTTCCATGCACTTTCATGATGATAAAGTTTCTGGAAAGTCTCAGTTTTATGTGGGGCTGGAGAAATGTATTGAGAATTTGAAGGGGCTTTTGTTCCATGGTAAGATTTCGGTTGTTGGTGTGCAATGTGCATTGTATGGGAGGTGTGATGTGAAAACAACTCTCACATCGATCTCTACAATGATCCTCAAATTAAAGGTGGGGTGGTGATTCCCTCATTTTCTTTGTTTCTAAACTGTCTTTACCAGAGAGAAGGCTACCCTATTTCAAATTTTTAGGTCCTTGTGACTGTCCTAATTAAGGGATCTGTTCCTCCGTTTGTGAGGTATTCTCTCTTATTTGTTTCTGTCTTGTTTTTGGGTGGCCTGTCCCATGGACATCGTATGAATTCAATCATCTGTTCTAGAGTTGTTTCTTGGTTTCATCAATTGTCCAAACTGGTTTTGTTCAGAAATAATGCAGGCATGAATACTCTAGTCTAAGTTCTGAAATGGTGGATGATTCCACACATTTTCATGGTGACAGTGTTCCTTGAAAGTCCCAAATTCTGTGTGGAGATGGAGAAATTTAATGGGTATTTGAAGGTGCGTTTGTTCCACAGTGAAGTGTCGGTTGTTGGTGTGCAACATATGGGTGGTGGTGGGAAAACAACTCACATTGAATCTCTACAATGATCCTCAAATTAAATTTGAAATGGTGGTTCCCCCAATTTTCTTTTGTTATTTAGTTATATTTTCCAGAAAGAAGATCACCTCTTTCAAGTTTTTAGGTCATCATATCCGTCAAGATTAAGGGGGCTATTCCTCTCCATGTGAGGTATTCCCTTTTATTTGTTTCTGACTTGTTTTGGGGTGGCCCATCCCATGGATATCATATAAATTCAACCATTTTTCTCCTCCAGATTTACATTTTGGTCACAGCTATTCTCTGAGTCTGAACTGGTTTGTGCAAAAATCGCGCATTATTGAATACTGTAGCCTATCTTCTGAAATGGTGGATGATTCCATGCACTCATGATGATAATATTCCTCGAGAGTCTCATATATGTTTGGTGTTGGAGAAATATATTGCCGCCTTCAAGAGACCTTGGTTCCACAGTGAGGTGGCGCTTGTTGGTATGCAGTGTATGGGGGCTGGTGTGAAAACTACTCTTGCATTGAATCTCTATAATGAACCTCAAAATTAAAGGTAAAATGGTGGCTCCCAGAAAAGATACCGTCTCAAAGTTTTAGGTCCTCATAACTGTTGAGATTAAGGGGGTTGTTGCTCTGTATGGGACGTATTCCCTCTTATTTGTTTGTCTTGCTTTTTTCCTGTCCCAGGGATATAATATATATTCAATAATTTATCACTTGAAAGTTATTTTTTGGTTAATTTATTGTCTGAACTGGTTTTGGACAAAAATCATGCAGGCATGAATACTCTCGTCTAACTTGGATAGTTCCATGCACTCTCATGATGATCATTTTCCTGCAAAATCTCAGTTTTATGTTGAGCTGGAGAAATGTATTGAAGATTTGAAGGGACTTTTGAACCACAGCAAGGTCTCAGTCGATGGTGTGCAGTGTATGGGGGGTCATGGGAAAACAATTCTTACCTTGGATCTCTAAAATGATCTTCACAATAAAGTTGACATGGTGGTTCCTTCAATCTTTTGCTTTGTTTTGAAGTTGTCTTTACCATGGGGAAGAACTTTTGGCTCTCATAGCACTATTCCTCTGTATGGAAGGTATTCCCTCTTATTTGTATTCGTCTTGTTTTTGGATGGCCTATCACATGGATATTATATAAATTCAATAATTAATCTACTCCAGAATTTTATTTTTGGTTCCATCTGTCATCTGGACTGTTTTTGTTCAGAAATTATGCAGGCTTGAATATTCCAGTCTAAGATCTAAAATCGTGGATGATTCCATGCACTCTCATGATGATAAAGTTCCTCAAAAGCCTTGAGATTTATTTAGGGTTGGAGAGCTGTATTGGGGATTTGAAGGGGCTTTTGTTCGACAGCAAGGTGTTCAGTCTATGGGGGTTAGTGAGGAAACAACCCTTGCATTGAATCTCTACAAGAATTCTCAAAGCAAAGGTGAAATGGCTGTTCTTTTAATTCTTTTGTTTTGTTTTTAAGTTGTCTTTACTAGAGAGAACGCCACCATGTTTCAAATTTTTAGGTCTTTATAGCTGTCAAGATTAAGGAGGTTGTTCCTCTGTATGTGAGGCATTCCCTCTGATTTTTTTGCCTTGTTTTGGGTGGCCTGTCCCATGGATATATATAAAATCAATCATATCTCTGCTGACCAGAGTTGTTTTTTGGTTGCATTTGGCATGAATGCTTTAGTCTAAATTCTGAAATGCTGGATGATTCCATGCACTGTCATGATGATAATGATCCTAGAAAGTCTCAGTTCTATATGGGGTTGGAGAAAAGTATTGAGGATTTGAAGGGGCTTTCGTTCCACAATGAGATGTTAGTCAATGGTATGCAGTGTATGGGGTTTCATTGAAAAACAATTCTCACATTGAAACTCTGTATTGATCCTCAAATTAAAGGTGAAATATGCATTCCCTCAATTTTATTTTTGTTTTATTTTTAAGATGTCTTTACCAGAGAAAAGGTCACCCTGTTTCAAATTTTCAGGTACTCTTAACTTTTAAGTTTAATAGAACTGTTCTTCTTCTGTGTGTGAGGCGTTCCCTCTGATTTGTTTGTCTTGATTTGGGGTGGGCTGTCCCATGGATATCATATAAATTAAATCATTTGTCTATTCCAGAGTTGTTTGTTGGTTGCTTCTATCATCTGAACTGTTTTTGCTCAGAAACCCTGCAGGCATGAAAATTGTAGTCTAAGTTCTGCAATGGTAATGATTATATGCACTCTCTTTATGATAATGTTTCTAGAAAGTCTCAGTTTTATGTGGAGTTGGAGAAATGTATTGGGAATTTGAAGGGGCTTTGGTTCCATGGTAAGGTGTCAGTTGGTGGTGTGTAATGTATGGGGTGTGGTTTGAAATCAGTTCTTGCATTTAATGTCTACAATGATCCTCAAAGTAAAGATGAAATGACAGTTCTGTCCTATTTTTATTTTTATATCGTAAGTTGTCTTTACCAGAGAGAAGGCCACCCTGTTTCAAATTTTTAGGTCCTCAAAACAGTTAAGATTTAAGGGGACTTTATCTCTGTATTTTTGGTATTCCCTCTTATTTGTTTGTCTTGTTTATGGGTGACCTATCTCATCTTTATAAATTCAATCATTTATCTGCTCCAGAGTTGCTTTTTGGTTGAGTTTATTGTCTGAACTGGTTTCGTTCAGAAATCATGCAGGTCTGAAAGCTTTAGTCTAATTTCTGGAATTGTGGATGATACAATGTACTCTCATGATGACAATGTTTCAGGAAAGTCTCAGTTTTATGTTTGATTGAAGAAATGTATTGGGAATTTGAAGGGGCTTTTGTTCCGTACGAAGGTGTTAGCAGTTGGCGTGCATTGCATGGGAGATGATGGGAAGACTACTCTCACATTGGCTCAATGCAATGATCACAAATACAAGCATTCTTTTCCCTTTACACATTTCTTCAATATGATGAGAATATAACCTATATAACTAGCAGTCATAATTAATGCAAAAATGTTCTAATTGGATTTCACTTGTGATTTATACACGCAGAACCTATGGAGGATAATCACTGGCAGAATATGAATATCCCATAGACAGAGGCTCTTTATTCACTCTTTACTTCGACAGAATACTTTCTTCCCCTATATCTGGAATCCATGAAAAAGCTAAAATTTCTGATGGTATTCAATTGGGGTACAAAGAAGGCCACAGAGAAATCCAGAGGAAAATTGAAAGAGATTAAGACAACCTCAACTCTCCCTCAATTTCTTGAGTTGTCCTATTTCCATTGAAATCCATATTAAGTTTTCACATCAAATGAACAAAATTTCTGATGGTTTACATCACTGCTCTTAAGAAAATTTCAGTATGCGATGGCTTGAAATAACTTCAGAGGAAGTAGGACAACTCGAGAAATTGAGGGAGTGATATGAGAGAGTTCTGAATCGTCGAGGTTACCTACAACAGTTTGTGAACTAAGTTTCGGAGAAGATTGGGAAGCAGTGGTTACTGACCAAGAACATTTCTATTCCAGATCTTACAGCTGAAATTATGGAAAGACACTTCAGTTTGGATTCTTTTCTCATCCCATCATGAAGCACAAGATCCAAGAATCTTGACATTTTGTAGTAAATTTTCATATTCACTTGTACAAATCAGTAGAAGGTGCTGTATATTTTCAGCCTATGATTGTGATAAATTAGTTTGGCATGTTCAATGCAGTAAACATTTATGGTGATTAGATAAATCCTAATGCACACTGGTTTTCACAGTACTCGGCGGTTTAGACTCTAGCCATTTTCTGTAAACTTAGATTAATCCAAATGATAATAAGTTTTGAACCAATTTTCACCAGTCTTGTAACTTGTAGGTACATATTTTGTAAATTTTTAATTAAAAATTATCTTCTTGTATTTGCCTACTATAATGTTTACGAGCTTGAGCTTGTGTATGGTGTGATATTAGTTCCATGCCTTTATTCTAGAACATCCAAGACGGGCTATTAATTTGCTGGAATTAACCATAATTAAATTTTATGGACTAAAATGTCATTGACCTACTTAAATGGGTATAGAATTCAATTTTTTTAATTTTTTATTTCTTTTACAGAAGGGGTAAAAATTTCTAGAGAGGATGTGGCATTGATCATTTGGTATTAAGAAATAGACTCCTCTCACAAATTCATGTAAAAATTATGAAAACATGAAAACATGAAAACATTTAAGACGAAAAAATTTTCAAAGCAAATTTTAATAATTTGGATCAATTTAGAATTCGTTCATATTGTTTGGTTGTGGGACTTAAACCATGTTTCAACTCAATTGTTAATAATGTAATGCATTGTTACCAATGTATTATAAAGAAACATATTCCTTTCATAAATTCTTTGATTTGTATTTTTTTGCTGGTTTGAATTCAATTTTTAACAATGTATTATGTTGTTTCCTATTCAATATAAATCTATGCAATCTAAATAGAAAATATGCAATCGGCATATAACAATGATATTAGGTACATAGTTATCTTTTTAGATTTATTTGTAGTCAATATAAATATACACTCCATAAATAACAATGAACACATATACATTGGTACATTATTGTCTTTTAGACTTGTTCATAATCAACATAATTTATACCCTATTCATGTGCATGACATTTAAATTGTGCATTGTTTGACAACCTTAGGAATGAATGACCACCATCACATAACCAATGTGATCCATACGACTTTTAAGTTTTCATGTAGTCCTTGTGTTGTTATTGTCACTAATCTCTTCCTTCTCAAGATTGTACTATAACATAAGAACAATTAACCTTTAGACAAGATTAAATAATTGTAGATCAAGTTATTGATTAATCTATTGAATGTGACTATTATTCAACCTATGTTTAACATACTAAAGAAAGGACTTCAATGAAAACATAGATACCTAAACTAAGAGAAAAAAATTATTCTATATCAAAGCATGCAAATATATAATGGTACCATATAAGATTCTAAATTTAATTAGATTACTCATATAAGAGCTACAATTTGGCATTTATAAGATGTGCTATCGAGAGATGTGAATTTACAGCTAATGTGGGATAATATGAGATGAAGTCACATGTATCTCCACCAAACTAGGAGAGTTCCAATCAAATCATGCAAATATAACCTACCTAAGCAAGTTAATTCTATCTCAAGTGCATACTATGTAATAAAAAATTAACTAAATGCAAAAATAAAACAAGTGCCACATAGTGGCTTTTAGATTTGTAATAGTAATTGAAAATGCTTTAACAAATAGAAGAGATTAATAATTTTGTAACGGTAACTTTAATTGAATCTTAACCCTAACCTTAAATCAAAAGTTTTGCCTATAAGCCTAATTGATCCTTAACCCTAACTCCAATTTAACTTTATACCAATCCTTAGACTAATTAAATATTTACCTTAACCATGTTTGAACTATAATCATAATTTAATCCTAACTCAAAAATTTCTTTTATAACTTTAATTTACCACTAATCAAATCACATTTCTAACTCAATCAAACTAGTACACATAAATGTAAGGAAGCAAAGGTGTGTAGAAACGCTTCCTACGCTAATCTTGAGAGGACGGTTATGCAACTTTCAACTTAAATATTACTAAGATATCAAGGAATGCACAATAAAGAATAAACAAAATAGCAATGAACACATAACACAGTGATTACCGTGGGGAAACCCTTATGGGAGAAAAACCCCACCCTCCAAAACTCGCACAATGTATTATCAAATCAAGTTGATTACAATACACTTGCAATGCAAGTTCTTACAGGAGCGCATCACCACAACTCGAACTCAGAGAGACTTCTTCTAGCATCGAGTCTTGCAAAAACTCAATGATCAAACTCCTCCCCAAGCCCTCCTTTTATAGTGATTTTACAACCTGGAAACCACTTGTGGTTTTACAAAACCATGGGCTTAACCACCATGCCACATGGTGCCCATTTTTGACATTTACATTTCCAAAATGGAAAAACAACCAGGTTAAAATAGTAATCCCGTCCATAATTTTGTCCCCTAGCTTAGACCCTCTTAAAAGTCACAAAATGAGTCATTAAGGCTCTAAAAATGGCCCACCTATATTCTACTATGGACAAGACTCATTTTTAACAACTCACTAACCATTTTCCAATGCATAAACATGTGGAAAACTACCTCAAACAAATTCTGGAATTTTCCAGAAAAAAGACTGCAAGGTTGAGACACATGTTTCTCAACAATAAATGTAGTAAATAAATGAGAGGCTTAGTAAAGCTATTAATTATATAATTTTTTTTTTTTTTTTAAAGGTAAGTGCTATCGTTAATGGGATAGCTCCCTATATTGCTGGAAAAAGAAGATTACATATATTTTCATGAATCAGACTAGACTAGCCTGTGCCTACTAGACACGACTATAGACCCCCAAGCTAGACAACCTTATATCCAGTCACATCTCAAAATTAAAACACAGACCTATAGCCAACAAGCCCATTACATTTGTCCACCAATTGCTTGGTATATATCACAACCGCATATTCACCTACATTGATAGCATTGCAGGTGGAATTCTCAGGAAGCCACCAATATTTGGATTCACTCAACCTTCTGAAAGGTGCTATGTTCCTGTTAAACACAACACAACTGAACACTTCCCATGCATTCTCCCCAAATGCCTTTATTCGCTCACACTCCTCCTTCCATACCTCTCATCTGGCCATCTCACATATGGAGTCACTATCGACGGAGCCACCACTGCTCACTTCATCCGTTTCCTCAGTTTCCTCCTCCGATTCTGAGGATAAGTAATTTTCAAACTAGAAATACACCTTCAAAATGCTCACTTTGACTCCCTCTTCTAGACTTAATATGACATTAGCAACATTGTCTGCAATGAATGGCTTCACAAATCCATCAAAGAGTTCGATCGCACATTCCCCAGAATCAATGACATCAACCAGGGGCATAAGGACTGCCTGCAGCACAGCTGCATCACACCAGTGTCTCTCAAAATTGAGAGTGATGCCCATTAGCCCTTAGATAACATCATAAACGTGATCTTCGATGATAAACAGGTTTCTTAGTTGTGTTCCCAGTGCATGTTCACAATGACACAACTAACCTCACCGAAATGAGCCATCCGCCACAACCTTACCACTGTGTACACCACACTAAAAATAGCACATTCAACCGCTGGGTTACATATCTTCTAGAGAGCACTTATAGAAAGATGCAAATTATAGATCTCAATCATTACAACTTCGCTAATATCTACTACAATCTAACTCTGAACTGAAGCACTCCCGAAGTGATGGGGTGTCCCAAACTATAGACAGTACTTTCCAAGGGGTAGGGCAAGACTTTTCCATGTGATGAACCTTTCTACCGCCAAATTTTAGATATCAATATTAGAACAGAGACTCCATCGATCCCAATAATTAGAGTCGTATGACTCTTTAAACTTCCGAGGCATATATCGGTGTCACCTACAACCCAAGATTGGGTGCTAATCCATATAAAGCTAGTTTATTACCCGACACCTTGGCATGGGGATTCATGGAAGTCCTTCAAGCATTGTCTTTTAATATCCTCCACAGCTGAGACTCGACTGAAAGAGACAGGATCATCATTATGTCCAACCCCAAGATTCGCCAGGTAGTTCGCCAATTGATTGCCTTCTCTATAAACATGCACAATTTCGTAGCAATCGATTGATTTAAGGTGGTCGTTTATTAGTGGCAACGATTTACTTAGTTTCCAGTTATGAAAACTTGACTTAGTAATCCCATTTATAATAATTTGTGAATCTCCTTCGATAATGATTCAAGAGATCCCATGCAGAATACAGAGGCATAATCCTGCCTCTAGTGCTCAGATCTCAGCTTCGTTGTTTGTGGCAACTCCAATGCCACCAAACAAACCATATATAATATTATCATGTTCAGCTCAGATCATGGTGCCAATACCGGACTCCCAAGGTTCCCCTTACTAGCACCGTCAAAATTGAGTTTTTCCATTAAGGCATCCCAGTTATTGTATATTTTAGGGCCTCCTTTTAGTATCTTTCCATTTATCACTTCCTCGATTGCAACTTTTATTTTGTCCACTAGCATTATATTTGATGGTGATGTTTCTTTGAAAATTCTTCTGTTTCTCTCCTTCCAGATGTACCATACAATCATGGATGGACCAATCATCCATAGATCTCTCCATTTTGACTTCTGTCTAATTGGCCAGGAAAGAAGGAAGTCAAAAAGCCTTTCATTTTTAACCGTAGTCCAATTGATCTGGTCAAGGAACCAGTTCCAACAAAATTCTGCCACTGGACAACTGAAGAGTAGATGGTTGGTTGTTTCTTCGTCAACACAACACATAACACAATGACTGGGACCCAAGATGCCAATAATTTTAAGTCTATCACCAGTGAGGATTCTACCATGTAAAGCAATCCACAAAAAATCCCCTACTTTTGGTAGTATTTTATTATTCCAACATAATTTATGCGGCCAGGTGTCACAGGAACCCCTTTGTCTTTGAACTTCGTACCCAAGTTTGGAATTGTACTCCCCAGATTTTGAGGCACACCAAAAAATGTTGTCATCTTCACTAGAGGCCGGTATTTTCCCTTCTTTTGTTGCTTCCCAAAGTTTTTCACATAATGAAGGGTTACCAATATTGATTTTCTTCCATATTTTTAGACCGTTTATGTCCTCGTGGTTTTCCATGTAATTGCATACATGTTGCCCTATGCAGTTCTCAATCATATTTATCCACTCCTTATCTTCAAATGATTCAGAGAGAGATGGAAACCCGTCCCATGAGTCTCTCCAAAACAATGTTGTTCTACCATTACCAATTTGCCATGAATTATGCTCTATGATAATGTGTCTGCTATCCCATAATAAATTCCCCGTAGCCGAGCCCCTTTTTGAATTGGCCACTGGGTAAGTGCACAAAGATGGTGGTCAAAAAGGGGGGTATAAGTGGACACTTTTTTTCTGAAATCAGATGAACCTGAACTTGGAGGCAAAATTTGAAAGTTATCCACTCAAGATATGAAGATAATCAAAGAACAAATATTGTAGTACTCTGAATCTAGTTTCCAAACTACTAAACTTTTTCAAAATTAGATAAGATTAAGGGGGTCAAATCCTTCGCGCACGAAAAAATGACCCTATTTTTTTTCTTCTAAAAAACATAACATAGTGTTTGACGTGTGCATCAAAAAATTCATAGTTAGATTTAGTATTTTGACAAATCCTTTGACAGAAAGATAGTTAAGAGTGAGCACTAGAAGATGTGTATTTTTTTGTAATTTTTTGTTGAGTATTTTTTTTGTATGATTTTTCCAATCAAGCACATCCTGAAAATTCGGTACCTGTTCGTGCGCGAAGCATAAGTTGCACTAAACAAATCGAAAATACATTTTTTTTTAAAAATTGTAAAGAATCAAGTGCACTACAATAATATATAATTTTTTTTAAATTTTGATACGTATATCAAAAGTTATTCAAAAAATGGTGCACCTATGTCTGTGAGAACTATGGAGACACTAGTAAAAGAAATTCAATAATAATATGTTATTGTTGTTCAAATTGAAAACAAATTATATGGTTAGAAAGCTTAGAAGATGGGTGAAAATATGGTGGCAATTTTAGAAATACCCACTTTATGAAGTCTAAACCTGATGATGACAAAGTCGATAAACTAAGTTGATAGAATAAAACACGTCAAAAATGAGAGAAATAGAGGGAAATCAAACTTCTAATCGGTACCTTTGTCATGCAGGCTTATTTCCAAGCCTAAACAGTCAAAAGCACGTATGGGGTACTTATCGTTTAAAAAGTGCGTACGAGGTACGTATAGTGTAAGTAGCGCGTACACGCTTGTTTCCCTATAAACAACGCGTACGCACTATCTTTACTATAAACAGCGTGTACGTGCTATCTTTACTATAAATAGCGCGTACGCGCTATCTTTACTATAAACAGCACGTACGCGCTATTGTATAATATGTGTATATACATACCCATGAAAGAAATCAAGTGTGTAATTTAATAGATCATTTTATTAGCCCACTATATGACCCCTTAGGTGTCATTAGAGGTCGTCTTGTTTCCTAAGAGGTCATATGGTATCCTGTGATCCCTTAAGACCCCTCCTCTTTCCCTCCCCTCTACTCCCCCCCTCTCCCTCTCTCTCTCTCCCTGTCCCTCCCTCTACCTCTCTCCCTCTCTCTACCTTCCCCTCTCTCTCTCTCTCTCCCTTCCTCCATACCCCTTCTTCTCTCCCACCCCCCTCTTCTCTCTCCCTCTCCCTCCCTCTCCCTCTCTCCCTCTCTCTACCTTCCCTCCCCCATCTCCCTCTCTCCCTCTCTCTCCCTCTCTCTCTACCTGTAATATGTTTTTCAGAAGAAAACAACAAGTAGGAAGAGAAAGAGGGAGAGTAACACAGATGATGTCCTGTAGAATGATAGTGGTGGGAATGCGAGAGTTCCCATGTTGTTAGACAACGCCTATCACCTAAAGAAATTAAAGTTTGTTGTATGCATGGCAATGGTAGTATATGATGATCATCACTTGTCAAACAGTTTGGAACGGTACATACCCATGAAAGAAATCAAGTGTGTAATTCCTATAGTCACAATCGAGATCAGCCTTATAACCTTGCAAATTTAATAGCATCATATGTTTTAGAACTTAGGTAGTACTCTTAGGGTTAGGTCAAGCTCTTACACTTTCTTTTTAGTTGTAAAGCATAAAAATCAAACCCTAGTTGCTCTCCCCTCTTCCAACTCCAAAGAGAGAGAAGGGAGGTCCCTAGGGTTGATGGTTTTCACTTGGGGGAGACTTTACATTCAAAAGAGGGGTTGAAACCCACAAGATCCAATCCCACACAATGCAAGATTGGATTCTGAATGAGTTTCAAGGGTTAAGACAGCAAGGCTACCCTCTTTTGTAAAGAATGTAGATAGAAAGATTAAGCTAGGAATGCATGAAAAGTGAGAAAGATTCACTTATAAACTAAGATAGGAATATAGGATGAAGCTGCGGACCTGGAATTAGTAGTAAAATGTCGAGACGACGTTGTCCTACAAATTTGAGCGAAAGTTGACAGGATGATGGCGCCCGGAGTGCACACGGTCCTTCGAAAAATCTGCGAAACGAAGGGGGATTTGTTCATCTCTGCACAAGGATTCCAAATCTTCAATTTCAGCTGCGTAACTGCAACCTACACACAGAAAAGCGAAGACGATTGGGGGGTTAGGGATTAGGGGTTTGCCCTTAGGTCAAACCCCGGTTTTGGAATTAACCAAGAAATGAGAAATGCTGTAAATGTAAATGATTGTAATGTAAAACAAGTACTAGTACCTTGTTGTAAGAATGTTTGTATTCTTACATGCGAAGGTGTAGATGTTGTTGTATGTTGTATGTTGTATGTAGTATGTTGTATGTGATCTCCTCTTCAATGGTTGAATCCTTGTCTTGAATGCAACACTTAGCCTTGAATGGAGACTTAGAATGATCAATTGCTTGAAGGAATGCTTGAATGTTTGAATGTTTTCCTAGCGCTTGCGCCTCTTGTACACATATGTCCTTCCTCTTCAAAATGGGAGACGAAATGTAGTTTATATACTTGCCAATTAGGGTTGATAGACTGATTTTTCCGACCTTAGGCCGACCAGGAAACAATATTTCCCGAATTGCAAACAAAAGACCCGAAGCCCCAAAAGAGACTGGGCCCAAAATAGGGCCAGGGACCAGGGCGCTGGGCGCCATGGTCCTGGGGGACCAGGGCATTGGGTGCCCTAGTCCTGAAGGACCAGGGCACTGGGCGCCATGGTCCCACCTCTAGGGACAACATGGTGCAAGGAGGATCAGGCCAGGGTGCTGAAAAAATGCAGTTTTTGGTGTCGTGGACAAGTTTCGGGGTCTCCATTCAGGTTCAGTGTTGCATCGCCATCGTGAAGACCGAAATGCAGTTGAAATTGCAAGTGTCACAATTTTAGGACGCTACATTAGTGAAGCCTCGTTGTTTGTTCGCTTGGAGTCTCGTTGTATGGTGTTCTATTCATAGCTTTAAATTTAATATATCATTTTATTAGCCCACCATATGATCCCTTAGGTGTCATTAGAGGTCGTATTGTTTCCTAAGAGGTCATATGGTATCCTGTGATCCCTTAAGACCCATCCTCTTTCCCTCCCCACTACTCTCCCCCCCCCCTCTCTCTCTCTCTCTCTCTCTCTCTCTCTCTCCCTCTCTACTTTCCCTCCCCCTCTTCTCTCCCTCTCTCCCTCCCTCTACCTCTCCCTTCCCCCCATGTTCTCTCCCTCTCTCCATCTCTCTCCCTCTCCCCTCTCCTCTCCCTCTCTCTCCCTCTCCCCTCTCCTCTCCCTCTCTCACCCCCCCTCTCTCTCTCTCTCTCTCTCTCCTTCCCTCGCTCCCTCTCTCTACCTTCCCTCCCCCCTCTCCTCTCCCTCTCTCCCTCCCTCTACCTCTCCCTTCCCCCCATGTTCTCTCCTTTTCTTCATCTCTCTCCCTCTCCCCTCTCCTCTCCCTCTCTCCCTCTCTCCCTCTCCCCTCTCCTCTCCCTCTCTCTCCCTCTCCCACCCCCCTCTTCTCTCTCTCTCTCTCTCTCTCTCTCCCTCTCTCCCTCTCTCTCTCTCTCTCCCTCTCCTCTCTCTCCCTTCCCCCCTCTTCTCTCCCTCTCTCCCTCTCCATTCCTCCATACCCCTTCTTCTCTCCCACCCCCCTGAGTGCGTACGAGGTACTGAAACTATTATTTCCCTGCCCTGCCATAACTTTTTTAAGGCTTAGTAGCACGTACGCGGTACTTATTACTCATAAGCACGTACGGGGCACTATTCCCATTATTCGTTACCCTGCGATAACATTTTTAGGTTTACTAGTGCGTACACGCTACTTATCAGCCCAGAATGGGAAAAAAGAATACCGTTGGGTTTGTCAACATTTTATGGTCTAACAACGCATACACAGTTATCAATGTAGCAGGTACACAGTTTATAGACATAGTTTTAGTTGCCCAAGAGCCTCAACGACCTCAAAAGAAGTTTTTGAGGTTGTTGAAGGCCCCACTAGAACTGTGTCTGCACTTCTATCACTGTTGTATACATAAAAGTAAGTGAATTTTTTGTTTTTGCATGATTTCAAATGATTGAATTGTTGTTTTTATTAGTTTTTTGTTTTTGCATGGTTTCAAATGATTGAATTGTGATTGTTTAATAGTTTGATTCCAAAAAATAGTGATAAGATGCATATTTATGGTTATTTATTTATTTTTGAACTTTTCTTTATATATATATATGTAATATGATTCTATTTAGGTCAACCGATCTCAACCATGGGAAATAACAAGCGAGGAATGATGGAACAATGAGAGGCTCAAAAGGAAAGACAAAGGCAACGCATGAAGAAATTATGTGGCATAAGAACAATGGGAGAAGAAGGTATTTCAACCTCAACATCTCAATTCGATTTACCAAATGAATATAATGCACCTAATGCAATTGAAGAAGAAAATTTGATAATTTACCATTTGAACCTAATGCAATTGAAGAAGAAACATTTGATAATTTACAGTTTGAACCTAATGCAATTGAAGAAGAAACATTTGATAATTTACAGTTTGGACCTAAAGCAATTGAAGAAGAAACATTTGATAATCTACCATTTGAACCTAATGTAATTGAAGAAGACACCGCATTGAATAATCAATTAAATGATGAACATATTACACCTTCTCTACTTGATGAATTGAATGTACATAATGCACTGATGTTAACACCTCCTAGAATCATTCATAGGAAACCAAAGTATCTAATTGACATTGATGAGAATATATTGAAGCAATGCCCAATAAAATGAATGAACGAAGTTGTAGGAGAATGGTTAAAAGAATATGGCAAAACTATTTTAAAAACTTAAATCAAAACACAATATGTCAATTAATTGTTCAAATGATTAAAAAATTAAATTTTAGAGAGACAATGAAAATTCTAGGCCTAAGATCATTTGAAAGTAACAGTGAAAGAACTATTGTCAGAAATCTATTTGATGCATATCAATCTATTGGTTCAAAATCATGTAGTAAAGATTCTAATGCTACTCGATGTGTCATTACATCAACCATAATGAGCAAGAAAATAAAAAAAGATCATTTGGTAAGCAAAACAAGTAAGTCATTAAACGTTAGTTGAACAACATTAAGTAAAGCATTAAAGAGGCGAGAACAAATAGAGGAACCTAACAATAATTCTCTTTGGGCATTCTCAGGTAGACTACCATGCAAAGACAAGGTTGTTGTATATGCACTAAAAACATTAATTGAAATTTTTTGGCATGACAACACAAGAGTATCGCCCAACCAAAGAGATGTTGTTAGAAGGCGAATTGGGTCTAAAAATCATGAGCCACATGCAAAACACTATTTGGATATGACTCAAACTAAATTTTATAAAAGATTCCTTCAAAAGTTTCCTCAAATAAAAATTTCTCAAAGATTTTTTGAAATGGCAAAACCTTTTTATATTAAGATTAATCATGTACGCACCACGTGTTGTTGTAGGATGCATATTGAATTTTCCATGCATTATGATATTTTTCATCATATTTGTTCTACTTTGCACACTAACATGTTTTGCAGGAATGTAGTATACAAGCACCTCCTAAGTTGGCAAGAGAATTTATTTCAAGTGTGTTATGTAATAGACATGATGGTTGCATTTATTATAAGATGCCTTCTTTGGAAGGTTCTTGTGCTATATGTGGTGGTTTGCAACTTCTACCAAGATGCATACATTTGGAGAGCACACATGAAATTGGTATGAAACTAGTTTCTTTCAGAAAATACAAGACAATCACATATGGAGTTAAAGATGGACAAACTTTGAAGAGATGTGAGCTAGTGAAAAATGATATATGTGTAGCTCAATTTATGAAAATGTTTCAAGAGAAACTAGTTTATGAGTACATAATGCATACACATAGAGCTCGATGGTTAGATGAGCAATTCAAGTTGTGTAAGGACACATTTCCTCTTGGCACCATTGTCTCTATCGTTGATTTCGCTGAAAATTATACACTACAACCTCAAAATGAAGTGCAATCCATGTATTATCACTCTACACAAGTTTCTATTTTTGTACACATAGAATTTATGCATGCAGATGATAGCACAGAGGAGGATAGAAAGGTTTTAAGAGAGTATCACTTCTATATAAGTGATGATCGTACTCATTCATCGAAGTTTGTACAAGGATGCTTTAAAGTTTTCTATGATAGTTTAAGGGAAAGGAACATATGATACAACCGACACTTAATATGGTCAGATAATTGCACCGCACAATTCAAGAATGCAAGGATGTTTTATTGGTTGACAAGGATGCATGTGACAAGCGGTGTACAACATTTTTGGAATTTCACTGAGGCTAGACATGGTAAGGGAGAGCACGATGGTGCAAGAGCATTGTTCTATATTCATTTTTTGTATATATAAATGCCCATGAGCTGATTTTTACATGTTTAGGGGCATAATTTTGTATATTTAAGTGGAAATGAGATGATTTGTACATATGTACATGCCAAATTTTGTATATTAAAATGGCGATGAGCTGAATAGCACATATTGTAATGCCAAATTTTGTATAAAAGCCCATGAGATGATTTGTATATAAAAATGGCGATGAGCTGAATTGCATATATTGTAATGCCAAATTTTGTATAAAATCCCATGAGATGATTTGTAGGACAATTTTTTGTATAACCAAATAGCTAAGAGCTGATTTGACCATATTTAGAGGCAAATTTTTGAATAATATGTGACAATGTTTTGTGACTATTTTGTGTGTCAATGTTTTGTGACTATGTTTTGAGTATATGTGATGTGTCCCTAGTCAATCACGAGCATTCTTGATTCTTGTATAATCATGGATAATTATTTGAGTCATTATCGGGTCATAGGGGTCATATATTGAGACTAGATACAATTTGTGCAAAAATTGTCATTGTTGTCAAAAAAATTGTCAACAAAGTTGTCAAGCAACTTCTACATTGCGGCGGTAGGGTATGACTCTCGATGTTATGGTTCTTTGGGATGCACGATAGGGCCATGCCTAGCGTAAACATGCCCACCCGGATGCGCTCACGACATTAGTTTGTGCACACAAGGAACAAAATCAATTCTAGTCAATCTTGCAACTTTTCCTTGCAAGCAACTGATGGTTTTTTGAGCAGGTGAAAAAATGCTACTAATTGAAAATGGCTCTGAGTCATCGAAAACCAAGATAGGCCATTTTAGAGGAGCCTCACGTGACCCCATGGGATCAAACAGATCAACCGTATGTATCGTGGATTGGAAGAAACAGTCCGTCAAATTTTGATAATTTTTTGGACTCAGGGCACTTGAGAGATCGCATCGGTAGGGTATGACTCTCGATGTTCTGGTGCTTTGGGATGCATGACAGGGCCATGCCTAGCGTAAACATGCCCACCCGGATGCGCTCGCGACGTTGGTTTATGCACACGAGGAACAAAATCAATTCTAGCCAATCTTGCAACTTTTTCCTTGCAAGCAACTGACGATTTTTTGAGCAAGCGAAAAAATGCTACTAATTGAAAATGGCTTCGAGTCGTCAAAAACTGAGATAGGCCATTGTAGAGAAGCCTCATGCAACCCCACGGGATCAAATAGATCGACCATATGTGTCGTGGATTGGAAGAAATAGTTCATCAAATTTTGATAATTTTTTGGACTTAGGGCACTTAAGAGATTGCGCCGGTAGGGTATGACTCTCGATGTTCTGGTGCTTTGGGATGCACGATAGGGCCATGCCTAGCGTAACAAATTCCCACTTGGACATGCTCGCAGTGTCGGTTTGTGCACACGAGGAACAAAATCAAGTCTAGCCAATCTTGCAACTTTTCCTTGCAAGCAACTGACGGTTTTTTGAGCAGGCAAAAAAATGCTACTATTTGAAAATGGCTCTGAGTTGTCGAAAACCGAGATAGGCCATTGTAGAGGAGCCTCATGCGACCCCATAGGATCAAACAGATCGACCGTATGTGTCGTGGATTAGAAGAAACAGTCCGTCACATTTTGACAATTTTTTGGACTCAGGGCACTTGAGAGATCACATCGGTAGGGTATGACTCGACGTTTTGGTTCTTTGGGATGCACGACAGGGCCATGCCGAGCATAAACATGCCCACCCAGATGCGCTCACGACATCGGTTTGTGGACATGAGGAACAAAATTTGACCATTGCGAGTGTGAGGGTGCTCTCACACCAAACACATTGTTGTTTATATTCATGTTGTTGATTTTTGTTGTTTATATTCATATTGTTAATTACATATGCAAATATTCATTTAAATTTATAAAAGGGCAGCACCAAATACAACGAATACACAATAATGAACTAAATACAAGGAATTTTGTAGGGTTAATTCAACATTTTAGAAATTTTATCAAATCATATTCCATGATTGCAATGCTTTATATCATATATTTTTGTTGTTTATATTCATATTGTTGATTACATATGCAAATATTTATTTAAATTTATAAAAGGACAACCACAAAATATAATGAATACAAAATAATGAACTCATTACACATTTATTGGATCGAATATCGATATTTATATATATAAAAAAGGTATGTTTGCCAAGTCAATACAAGTATTACAAAAATGTGGCATATGCCATGTCCAAATCAATATACAATAAAAATGTAGAATATATCTACACGTATTGGTCATTCTATGACCAAAACTAACACTATATAATCCTAAACTTGTGGTGGATCATCAAAATCAAGCCTCTTCGGTGTAGTACGCGGCTCTGTAGATGGCTACAAAACCACAATTCAAAAGCCAAGTTAGAATTCTTTTGTAGAAAATAGTTCACAATTAACAACATAACTATGCATTTAACTTTAATTCCTTTGCAATTGAAATTTAGATTACCTCATTAGCTGATCCGAGAGCTAATGTCTTCGTTCTCCTCTCCTTGTCACTCTTAGGAGTTTTCTTAAAGACATACTTAAATTGATCCACATTATGGTCGTATCGCGAAGGAGTCTATTGTAGATTAAATGTACAATTAATACAATGTACTAACATAAATATATCAAAAACACTTAAAAGCTATAATATAGAGAACAATGACGCACCTGTGCCTGAGATGCTTCTCCAATGGACTAAGGATGGCTCACCATCGATGTAGAAACTGTCGCTATTACCTATACAAAAAATGTACAAAGATTAAATACAATTAATATAATGATAAGCATTGAAGGTTGAAAACAATTAATTTTACATATCAAACAAAAGTGTACCGGATCCTGAGATGCTTCTCTAGTGCAAGGAGGAGGGTTCACCATTGACGAAATAGGTATGGATATTTCCTATATGAAAAAATTATAAGATTATAATATATCACAAGTTTACATGTACACGTGCATATAATCATGAAATCAAGAAAATAAAGTAGAGATACATACCTCCGCCCTCTCTTGATCTGCGGGCGAATCAGGTGCATTCAACATATCCACAAAGCTCAATGGCCACTATACATGTAAAATAGATGAAAAACACTAATCAATCTACAAACCCCAACTAATACTTGATTTCAACATTTTCAAACAATTGTACAACTAAAAATGTGTTCAATTACATTCTTCACACATTTTGGCATCTTCGAGGAATTCTTTTTCTTAGGACGAGCCCTAGATGCAGAGGGGGTACCCTAAAAACACAAAATTAACATGAGATATTAGTACAGATAATAAATTAAACATAATTTTAAAAATCTAAAATGAAATGACTTGCATATTCCATCAAAACAATACATAAAAAGAGTTGTACAAAATATGATACCGTATAGCCTTGTAGGCCAAAATCGATCGCTGAGAGTGTGATGTCATCAATCTGGGACATTTCGTCCCCTGTCAACACCTACAAACCAGAAATTAGACCAAACATTAAAGATAGTTAGTATATCTTGTATTTTTTTGAATTCAAAGTGTACTATTCTATTTTAACATGTTACAAAATTTATACCTCAGGCATCGAAGTTGCAGCTATGGTAACTGGGGGAGGTGTATGGGATACCGTTGCTACATCCTGAAATGAATATTATTTGTCTCAATTTAAATCGATGTATAAATGAAAATTCATTTATGTAATTATAAATTTAAAGTGACTGATAAATAAAATGTTATGAATTCAAATCAACACACCCGTGTCTGTGGCTCATGGGCAAACACCATGTCCATCAACTCATCTATCAGCGCGACATCCTCAACTGTGTGAGCCTGACATCTACAACCACAAATCATGCACAAATGATATGAGTATCCATCTGCACCAGCTGCATCATCTATCCCCGAGCATATCCTTGAGAAAATGACACACATATGCTTGATGGGCTCTCTGTCGCCCTCTAATGGCTCATCATCCAATACAATAGGGTGTGCTAATGATGTCCCATGTTGGATGATGGCACCACTCAATGATGTGGCTGCCTGAAGAGTCTATAGCTCCATCGACTCTTTCAGCTCTAATGGGATAGCCTGATGCACCTTGGGTTTGGGTGCTAGGGGGCGATGACTCTCTGCGGCTAATCGCCTACGGGCTCTAGGTCTATCTTGGGTAGAGCCACCACCTCTACCATGAAACTCTCTCATGTCAAAATAGTTTGGCCGCACATTGAGCACAAACTCACAATATATTTTTCTCAAAAAATATAATGGCACCTCATAATTATTACAAGGTGGATCATCAAAGACCATCCACCACCTCTGCCAAAAAAGATTCTTCATCTGCACATTGGTACACCAATGTATGGGAAACTTGTTTGCATTAAGAGGTAATGACTGACCAGTTTTGGGATCAACAAAAAGGGCACATATTTGTTGTTTAGAATTTTTTCTTTTTTTACTCCATCGTATGATAGCCCATTGGCATAGAATTGATGACACCTATCCCTAAAGATTCCCCATTTGGTAATTTCTGTGGAAACAACTATGGCACCACTAGCTAATGTTTCTAGGCTAGTGGCGAGGGATTGATGATGGTCAAGTTTAGAAGTTTTCAATTTTATAATGAATCTATTGATTTTAGATGTATTTTGTCCTAACTGATTAATTAATTCTTCTCGTGTTTTGGTTGTGTGGTCAAAAGGAGGAATTGGGGGTTGTTCTTGTGTGTTTTCAGGAGGTGCATTTGGTTGTTCTTGTGGGTTTTTAGGAGGTGCATTTGGTTGCTCTTGTTTTGGATTAGAAGAATTTGATTTTTGAAACAAAAAATGAAAAAACCTAATCAAAATTAATGAAATTAAATTCAAAATGTAAAACAAATTCATAAACTGGAAAGAAAGACAAAAATAAACAATAACTAACCTTGATCCATAGCCTGGAGGACAAATTTAGCACCCCATTCACGGTTTAGGTTAGAAAATGGGAAAAAATGAAGTAAAAAACGTGATTTACAGGTAAATGAGACCCAGTTTTTTTTTTAAAACTTTTTTTACTAGGCACCGCGTACGTGGTATTATTTGGATTATTAGTGCGTATGCACTCAGTTTCCTATAAGCAACGCGTACGTGCTAATTTTCCTTGGCGTAGCGCATACACGCTCATTTTCCTAAAAGCAGCGCATATGCACTACCTTTTCTAGGCTCGGGAAGAACAAACCTAAGCACGTATGCGGAATTTGAAATTTTAAAACCGCGTACGCGCTGCCTGTTTTTCCAATTTTTTTTGGGTGGTATCCACTTTTCTAACAACCATCTTTATGCACACGCCCCACTGTGAGAATTCGGTTAGGGTCCTCTGAGTCAAGATATTTCTTTTGGAACAATCCGCACCAAAGTTTTTGAGGTTCTTTGCACATCTTCCAGGAGAGCTTAGCACCAAGGGTAGAGTTTTCTAGCTCCATTTTCTTTAAGCCAACTCCCCCATTTTCCTTGATTAGGCATAATGTATCCCAATTGATAAGCATAATTTTTTTGTTATCTTTAGCCCTATCCTAAACAAATTTCTTGAGTAGATTGTTCAAACTTTTTCCTGCAGCGAACGATATTTTGAAATAGGACATATTGTATATTGGAATGGTAGATAAAACTGATTTGATCATGGTAAGTCTACCTTCTTCGGTCAACCACCTATTTTTCCCATTTTCTAATTTAGTTTGGCATGAGTTAATAACATCATCCTAGATTTGGGATTGTCTGTATCCTTTGTTAATACCAATACCTAAGTATTTGATCGAGAGCTCTGCAATTTTTCTATACAAGTGTTGTACAATTCTGCCTTGGGTCATCTTATTAGTATTAAAGAAGAACAACTGAGATTTTTCTTTATTCATAACTTGACCCGAAGCCATTGTGTATTCCTCAAGTGTTCTCTTAATGCCTATAGCTTCTCGAGTGGATGCATCACCAAATATGATGGTATCATCGACAAATTGGGAATGTGTAATTGCCTCAAATTGCTCATGAACTTTGATTCCTTTCCAAATGCCTTCACTATGCCTCTTTTTTATTAGCCTCCCTAAAACTTCTGCCATGAGAACAAAGAGTGAAGGTGATAATGGATCTCCTTGTCGCAAACCATTTGTGGCTCCAAAAAACCCGCTCAAATTACCATTGACAAGAATCGAAAAGTTTATTGTGCTAATGCAAAATTTTATGCATTCAAGCCATTTAACTGGGAAACCAAATCTAGCAAGGACATGCAAAAGAAAATTCCAAATCACCTTATCATAGGCTTTGGCAACATCTAGTTTAATAATCATACCTTTCCATTTTTCTTTATGGAGTGAGTGTATGACTTTCGATACCAAGATGATGCTATCCGTAATTTCCCTACCCGGAGTAAATCCATTCTGATTTTTTAGATACTAGTTTTGGTAGTAACTTCTTCCATCTTTCAGCCATTGCCTTTGATATTATTTTGTAGATGGTGTTGCATAATGATATTGGGTGAAAATCCATCATGGAATCACAATCTTGTTTCTTAGGAATACGATTGATAATGGTGTGGTTGATCTCTTTCACCATCCTATGCTTTTTCTGGAATTCTTCAACCACATTCCAAATATCCTTGCCCATGAAATCCTAATATTTTTGAAAAATCTTTGTCGTTATACCATCTGGTCTAGGTGCCTTATGGGGATGAAGTGAGAATGTGGCACATTTAATTTTCTCCAATGAGTAAGGAGCAAGTAGCATATCACAATTAGAGCAAGTAATTAGGGGGTTAATGACTTCCTCAACTATTGGTATTGAGCTCAAGTTTTCTTCCTCAGCTCTGCCCAATATTTCCACATAGTAATTGAGAGTAATTAGCTCAATATCTATAGTCAAAGTTTTCAAAATCCCATTCCCATCCTTAATCAAGCATATCTTATTATTGATCCTTCTAACCTTAGAAGAAGCATGAAAAAATTTAGTGTTGAGATCCCCCTTAGCTATCCAAAGTTCCCTAGATTTATCTTTCCAATATAGTTCCTCCCTCTTCAAGATTTCCAAATACTGGGCTTTGAGTGTTTTCTCCAATTCGAACTCCACATTGGTCATGCCAAATCGCATTACCCGATTGCCAATTTCTTCTAGTTTTTCCTCAATTCTACTTTTCTCTACAAAAACATTTTTGAATGACACCTTGTTTCAATCTTTAATTTTATTTTTCAGGAACTGAATTCTTTTGACAAATTTAAAGCAAGGGGAGCCAAAGTAGACATTGCCTTCTTGCCACCAACTTTTTAGATTGTCAATGAACTTCTCATCCCTCCACCACATGCTTAAGAATTTGAAGTAGTTCTTATGTCTACGAGTATCCTAAGCAATGGATAAAGATAGTGGTAGATGATCTGATCCAATTTGAGGCACAATTTCAGTTTCTAAAGAGTAGTTGCCACTTATCCACCATTCACCCACCAAGAAACGGTCTAGCCTTTCTGATATATTGGAAAAGTTTAGCCTTCTATTAGTCCAAGTGAATCTACCATTCTTAGGTACGATATTGACCAACTTGCAGTTAGATACAAATTCTCTAAAATCCTCCATCACTTTCGAAGGTTTTTGAAGACCACCCACCTTCTCATCAATGTCCAAAAGAGCATTGAAGTCACCAACAACTATGACCTTGCCTTTTTCCAACAGACTAGCTTGGTTGGAGACCTCATTCTAAACTTTTAGTTTTTCCTCAATCTTAATAGGTCCATAGATGTTAAATAACAGACAGGAGATATTGGATTGCTTGCAGACAATGATGCACACCATCCAGTGATTAAACAAGGCAATGGGATGCACTTCAATTTTGGAGGGGTTCGACATGATTCCCAAGCCTCCATCCGAACCTCTGGCATCTTGAAAAATGCCTTCCCACTTAAAACAATATTTGATGAACTCAACCACCTTTTCCTTACTTAGCTTTGTTTCCTATAGAATATATACTTCTGAATCAAGCTTGGCCAAAGTTCTTTTGACTAGGCATTTTTTATCAGGGGCTAAAAGGCCCTTGACATTCCATGAGGTGAGCCTCATCTTCCCCCAAGGGAGGGCTTACCTCTCTTGGTAGGATTCAAGAATTTCAACATACTTACACTGCCCTTCTCATTCGCCCTCTGCTCCCTAATCGTCTTGTGACTTTTCCTCCCTCTTGTTCCTTTCACTCTTCCAAGGACAATATTTGTTGACTGGCTGATGTATCTTGGATCCACTATATTCAGAACATCACCATCAGTAACTGACTCAGATGTATCTGAATCACACTCCTGCAAAACCTCCTCAACTATGGGGTATTCCATTGGATTCATCATTGTGTCATTATTTGGGATGATGTTACTATCCAATGGGATGTCTTGTGTGGGAATCTCCGTGCTTACATCTTGGTTTGCACCGATGTTGATGGATTTAGGGCCTTCTAAAAGCAAGGTTTCAGGTTCCCAATTTTTCTCTTTTACCTTCGATACCTATTTTGATTTTTTTTTAGGGTGATTAAAGGCCTTTCTTACAAATAGTCTGCATTTGTCGGTGCTGTGAAATTTACTTCCACATCTCGAGAAAGCACTAGTTTCTTTTTCAACTTCTATGTGCTATTTCCATTCACCATCTGTAGTGAGTAACATAATCGAAGAGGGAATTGTCTTCACGACTGCTATTTTGAGTCTAGCATATGTGTATAAATCTCCCTCACCAATATCTTCATCAATTTCCAATAAAGTACCAAGGGATCTTCCAATCATTTCCAAACATGCCTCACTCCAGTATTCTATCAGTAGGTTGTACAATTGGATCCGTACTGGTTTATCATACAACACCAACGATGTAGGGTCAAAGTTCAAAGACCAAGGCTGAATATACAGTGGGTGATCGTCCAAGAACCAGTTTTGAAGGCTAATGAAGTGATCTCTATCTTCTTCTTTGGGAAAAATGACAACAAAGAAGCCCTTGGGTAGGAATTTTATCATTATGTGCTTCCCCTAATGATTCTCTACCCAGGCGCGAATATCTTTTCTTGATAATTTTGGCCCTATAATTTTTGCGATAATCGCATGTCATTCGAAGATCAGTTTTTCACTTCCAGTGTTTTCGGTTAGGTCAATTTCAATACCGCGGGATGAGGCATCCTTTCCTGTATACTAGTAATGATTTAAATTTCCACCGATGTTGTCAATGCTTCCTTCAAACTTTGCCTGCTCATCGCCATGCTCATTTCAATCAACTTCTAGTATTCGCGAATTAACAAGATTTCTTAGACTGACGTCCTCTACATCTCCTTTAAGCTTTTCGCATGTGGTCTTCTGAGTTTCGCTCTCCATTTTTTTTGTACTTCCTACCTATGATTGCTTTGTTATTAATATTAATTATATAAATTTATGTAAACAATATTTATTTTTTTCAATTAAGAATACTATAACTCTTCTAAAATTTAATTTGAGAATGTGATTAGTCAACAAATCATAAATTATACTTAAATAGTTATAAAGAAAATTTAAATATTTACTGTAGCAAAAGAGATGGAAGTGATAACAATTTTTATTTATATTACATTGTATTAATATTTATTATATTATTTTTCATCGATATTCATTGTATTATCTTTTAAACATTATTATTTTGTATTATCTTACATTAATATTTATTAAATGAGATTGACGCTTTAGGTGTATGGCAAGCATTCATCGTCTCGCCTCGTCCCACCCGGAACTAGAGTTTCCCACCCCCCCTACCATTCTATAGGCTAGGTTTATCTAGTAGTGCTTTCCCTTTCACTGATTCCACCTGCTAACTCCCCTCATAATCTAATCTTATATCTTATTTGTATTATAAAAATGTTAATTTTATATTATTAATGTTAAAATTATTAGATTATTATTTTTTATTATTCTAATTACTAATATATTATATTTTTGAATTATTATATTATTATCAATATTAATACTTTAATTATTAGAATATTTTTATTCTAAACATATTATTATTGTTTAATAATAATCTTTATGACTATATTAATAATGTTTTATTACTTTGTAATTGATAACTATTCAAAATATTTTCGCCTAGTTTCAATATTTACTATGTGAGTTTGTTCTTACCATTCTATAGTAGTTACTAGTTACAAAACCAAATAAATCAACAATAACTAAGCTAAATAAATCAACAATAACTAAACCAAATCAATCAACATATATGAGTATTAGGTGAAAGTATATGAGTGTTTAGTAACTCATACAATATCATTGTTTTAAATCTAAATTGAGCAAATACAATTTAATTTTCATCATCTCATTGATAGAATAATAATAACTTTAGAGTAAATTTAATTTTCATCATCTCATTGATAGAATAATAATAACTTTGAGTGTAACAAATAATTCATAAATATAAATATATAGTACTAGCCTAACGACAACTACTAATAATGTACGAACATTACATAAGTGAAACTTTAAAGCTAGGTAGAAAAGATAAATGAATGAAACTCAACAAATGTGTGGCTATGTTATATAGTCATACATAAAATGTATTTCTTAAAGATTAAAAGAAATTTGCAACAATAATATACCATTTCTATATAACTCTCACTAAAAAGAAATAATGTAAAATACTTAAGTATATATCTATCTAATACTCAAGTATTCAAAATCTCCAAGTGCAAAAGAATAACAAAGAGAAAACGAAAGATAACAATAGATGTATCATAAAAATCTCTCTTAAGAAAAAAACTCATCTTCTAATCCAAAAACGCATACACAACTCAATATTATCTGAACATTACAATGCATGTGCAAATTATCTATGCAAGACTTATGCATTCATCAAATCAAAATGATATTCTTCTTAAGTTAACTATCAACTCTTGTAGCTCTAGGTTTGCACTATTATAGAGACATGTGAGCTGCTCGTATTAAGAGGTCCCTTCATACTTGATTTGCATTAAACAATTATCTTCTTTTTTGTAATCAAATGTGATGTTCACATAGCTAAGTATCAATACTTAAACTAGCTACACCCCTGCATGCAGGGTACGGAAAGATAGCCTTGATTACAGGTTGTTTACAGTTTTGGCCCATTTTGCTGACTTGAGGGATGATGGAGTTTGGCAGGTTGCTAATGATCCAGAGCGGTCGAAACACCTCTCCCTAAATAGTAGGGGCCTCCCCGAACTCCATTTCTCCTCTGAGCCCGAGGAACGGAGTGACGCAGTGGAAACAAGTCCAGTAATGCACGGGGTTCCAGCCCTCTCCCTGGACAGAAAACGACGTCTGGGCATCCCGGCATCAAACAACCAACTGGCAGCAGTGGGGCAGAGCTAAGTATCAATACTTAAACTAGCTACACCCCTGCATGCAGGGAACGGAAAGATAGCCATGATTACAGGTTGTTTACAGTTTTGGCCCATTTTGCTGACTTGAGGGATGGTGGAGTTTGGCAGGTTGCTAATGATCCAGGGCGGTCGAAACACCTCTCCCTAAATAGTAGGGGCCTCCCCGAACTCCATTTCTCCTCTGAGCCCGAGGAACGGAGTGACGCAGTGGAAACAAGTCCAGTAATGCACGGGGTTCCAGCCCTCTCCCTGGACAGAAAACGACGTCTGGGCATCCCGGCATCAAACAACCAACTGGCAGCAGTGGGGCAGAGCTAAGTATCAATACTTAAACTAGCTAAATGAATAAAAGACACTAATAAAATTGGCCAGCACACCACAAAAAAAACGAAAAAAAAATAATGAGGTTGAAACCAAGAGAAAATGAAAAAGACTCTTGGAATTAATGAACATGAGCGTGTTTGAGTTCCTTTTAGTAAAGCCAATTAATGAACATGAGCGTGTTTGAGTTCCTTTTAGTAAAGCCAGATACTTGGGTGTAGGGCTTTCGTTTATAGCTTTTATATCTCTGGCTAATGGAGTCACACAGGACTATTTTGAAAGGTAAAGTTGGTTGTTATAACTTTTTATGGTACAATGGCAAGAATGGTCAGTTTTTTTCACTAGGAGGAGTGGTTGATGGTAGATGAATTCATACTTAAGATTGATGTTAGTAGAGTTGAAATGTTTTGCACTTTGTTATAGAAATGCCAATGTATGTTTTTTATATTGAACTTGGTGCTACATTGTTTCAATATGCAAAGTTTTCTATTATCTAGATAAAAAATTTAAAATACAACTTATTTTCTTTATTGGAAGAATTGTATTTTAGTAGTTCCAAGTTTTGTGATTTGTTATTTCAATATGCAAGGTATTTTGATGATTGACAAAAAAATACAACTCTCTCTTTTTGCTACAAGAAGTAATTTTAATTTCTCTACACATTATGTAGACACTAAAAAATGGTCAACACCTACGTCTCCTATTTTTAACATGTTTTCTCATCATGCACTCAGTATTTTCTATTTGCCGATCCTGTCTCATTCTTCTCTCCTTCAATTTAATCATTTCATATCCCATTGATATCATTTTGTACCCATTTCGATCCTATGATATCAATTTGTCCCAAAACCTATCCCAATGATGTCATTTTGTCCCCATTTCGATCCTATATTATCATTTGTCCCAAAACCTAATCCAATGACATCAATTTGATCTCATTTCATGTCCTATGGCATCATTTTGATCCCATTTCATGTCCCATGACATCATTTTGATCCCAATTCCTATCCTTTGACTCATTTTGACTATTTCTTCCCAATTCTTTCCAATTTTGGCGAATTTGATTCAATTTGACTCAATTTGACCAAATCTTTGTCTCTTGACATCAATTTGACTTGATTCCCTCATAGGTTTAATTATTTATTTTATTAATTAATTAAACCTAAAATTCATATTAACACTTCTTGTAAGATAAATAAATATTTATTTGTTTATCTATCAATTAAATAAATTTGTTTTATTTAATTGCCTAACTGAAAAACATGAGGAATAAATTAATAAATTATATTTATTTATTTATCATATTTTTCCTCTTCTCAAGTGGAGGTAATTAATAAATATTATTTATTAATTTATCATATTTATTTTCTTTTCATGTGGAGATTATTAATAAATTTTATTTATTAATTCCTCCATTTATCCTCTTTGTGGAGATAATTAATAAATTTTATTTATTAAATACTTCATATTATCCTCTTTTCTTGATATGCTTGATCTCTCCAAATTTTTCTATTTTAGCTCATCTTCTAAATGGCAACTTTGAGTTGCATTCAATCATGTCCATTCAACTTCCTAAAAATCAAATCGATCTTGGCCATTCAATCAAATCCGAATTTGTATAAAATGAGGCCTCACTATTCATTCAAAGGGACAATTTTTCTAGTATTACCGTTGTTATTCTATCTAAATTATCTTAGATAATCATGATTTCTAGTTTTCTTGCTATCATTCTATCTAAATTATCCTTCCTTTCATTCATATTTGTGCACTTTGCATTTTGAGAGTGACATGTCAACATTAGAGAAGAAAGAAGAAGCAGTGAGGCTTCATCAAAGGAACGCATAAATGATGGTTTGATTTGTGTTTTCATTCATGTTTTGGTTTGATTGTCTTATTGGTTAGATTAAGATTAATTAACATGATTTTATGAGTTGTGATTTGCTTTCATCATGTTTATAGTTGAACTTGATTTCCTATTTGATATTCTAGTGAACCCAACGCGAATCTCTCATCAAAATCTGATGATCTTGTGAGTTTTTAGTTGCATGCAGGTGTCAAAGGGCAGATTTTTCATCTTTTGTGCATCTAAAAGCTAGAGGTCTACATAATTGCAACCCAAAACTATACAATTCAGCTTCCTTTTTGTGCAATTGAGCCTTCTTTCTATGCATTTGAGCCTTCTTTCTATGCAATTTAGCCTTCTTTCTGCACAATTGGGCCTTCTTTTTGTGGAATTGGGCCTTCTTTATGTTCAATCGAGCCTTCTTTCTATGCATCCGAGCCTTCTTTTCGTGCAAATGGGCCTTCTTTCTATGCAATTGATCCTACTTGAGTTTTCCATCCTCGTTCACATGTAAGGTTTTGAAGATTTATTGTTTTGCTTATAATTTTTTCATTTGATTTGGATGTTTAATGATCAAATTTATTGATTGAATTGACTAAAATGGGCTACAATATTCACATAGACTAAGTAGGGGATCAATTGATAACAACCATCTTTTCATTTTATTTTGAAAGATTAAAATGAACTACAATCTTCACATAGCCTAATTGGGAGATCAATCAACTACAATTGTTCATTTCAGTTTGAAGGGTTAAAATTAATCATACACATAAGCTTAACTAGGGGGTTGAAAGAATTGCAAATCAATCATATAAGCTTAATTAGAAGGTGAATGGACTACAAATTTCATCTCGCTTAATTAGGATCACAATCAACCACAAATTGCACATTTCATTTTGCAAATAGGATCTCAAGGGGAGATATTAATCTAGGTAAAGTTTTAGATTATGAGTCAAACTGGTTCTTCTGCTTCAGAATGTAATCTCAATAATTCAATCGAATTTGGGTTTCCAAGACAAACATAAGGATATAATTTCAGAATTGAAAACTTGCTTGGAAATCAAAAACAAGCTTTACAAAATACATGCAAATGAGTTTCATCCTAGAAGAAGAGGAAGAAAGAGCATAGTGCCAAGAAGATGCTCTTCGGAGGATGTTTATCCTACAATGAAATCAAGCTCCTCAACCAGCTCCAACACATTCTCGACAAAATTAAAATCCTATTTTTAATCAATTGGAGTACTTATATGTCTTATTTAGGGTTCTATTTCATTATTTAACTAATTTATTTCTTTGTTGTGTAGTTGGAGCCTTGAGCTACACAATTAAGCCTCTATCGTGTGAAATGGAGCCTCTAATATGTGCAGTTGAACCTCTATTCTACACAATTGATTGGTAAGGGTTGATTTCTATTTTGGTTTTTCAATTAGTGTTGGAAGTTTGTGATTTAGTTTAGCATAGAGATTTACCTATTGCCGATCATTTGTGTAACAATTTGGCGATCATGGGATGAAGATTGAATGAAACAAACTACTAATGAGTTTGGTGCAGGATGCTTGACAAAGATTCATAACTCTAAACAATTGTGTATTTATTTTTTATAGATTAGAACACATTTCATCTTCATAATGGAATGAACATGTTTTTTTTTTGTGTCTTGTGCGCTTGCACTGTGTAGGGTGGACCCACAATTGCACTGAGTATCCTCTCCCCTTGCCTTCAAGATATTGGGTGTAAGAGAAAAATGTTTATGACACTCGATTTTTCTTTTTTTAGTGAAATATATTTGGGGATTTCATCACCTCATAGTGTATTTCAAAAATTGAAGCACCTTTAAGGATTTCATCACCTCATAGTAGGCTTTGAGCGACATTTCTCTTTGGGCCATTATATAAAAATCTTTTGCCAAAAGGTCCATACAGCCGAAGTGAAATCTAAATTCAAGTCTTCTGATAAGGGTTGTAAGAGCTTTAAGTAGCTTGCTTTACAAATCCTTTATGTGGCTTTGTTCCTCAAAGAATGACTAAGAACCAAGTGTTTTAAAAACCCAAAACCCATGCTCATTAATTGAGGGAATGTGGGTCGTATCCTAAAGATATCCATCATATACCCTTCATCATGAGATATGAAATTCCTTGATCAAAAAGGTTTCTGAACCTTCGGGGAATGAAATCTGGTGTGCTCGTGTCATGGTGGGGGAGCCAGTGTCACTAGATCTCTACATATCCACTTTGTTTATGGTATTTCTATATAGCAAGGGCTTTAGCCAGTAGTATCCACTTTCCAACCTAATTTCTATATGCTTTCAAGTGGTTTCAATTGTTAAAACTAGTAATCTTAAACATGGGCTAATCTAGACCCCCTTCAATTTTATTACTTTGATTTTATTTCAGAGTCAAGTAATCAAGCAACCATCTCGTCTACTATTTTTTACATGAGCATTCATTATAAACATTTCCAATCAAAAATCAAAACCTCATTTGGAACTTCAAACATTGCAAATTCAAAAACCTTGTCCAAAATCCAAAACATTGCAAACTCCAAACAATGTCAAACATTGCATCCTTGCAACTTTAAAACATGAGAGATCTAAAATGTTTCAACCTTGCATAGGTTTCATCTTAGGATAAACTTTTCATAGTTGTCATTATCGTAAGTCTTAGATTCCTTTCCTCATTATCTCATATCATTTCAAGATAAATTTTGCATGATCATTATCCTACCTAGGTTTTAAGCCCATCTTTGCATGATCCAAAATCATTGTTTATAACAATCTCAAAATCATCTTAGGATAGTATTTTCATAGTTTATCATTGTCATAAGTCATAGAATCAACGATTACCTCAGTTTGCATTATCTCCAATTTCAACACATATCCATAAGTCAAATTCTCATTTTATGCTATTTACCTCTCTCTCTCCCTTTGACATCAAGGACAAAGGTTGCCTTTGATGAAGAAGAAAAGAAAGAAAAATAAATGCGTTCAACAACAAAATTGTCAAAATTTCATACTAGCGCAAAAAAATTCTCAATTGTTTTTCTTCTAAAATATCTATTTGTATTTCTCCTTAAGCTCCAGAAGGAGAACCTTCCAAGAATGAACTGCTAATTTAATGCTAATAGGTAAACTTCCATACTCCACCAGCACATCAACAACATGAGAAAAAAATATCTAGAGAAAATGGATTCTTCTCATACTCAATTGCATCACCAAGCAATACTGAAAAGTGTTCTAGTTTAGCTTCAATAATTTCATTAACTTTCTAGAAAATGCTCACATAATCTTATCTCTACCTTTGCAAAAATAACAACTTAGCCTATAGGGAATTTACCTTTTTCCTTTTCTCTCCATCCTTGTCACTCAAAAAATCAAATGACTTTCTGATAGAACTCAATTTTTCTTCAACAATTTCAATCTTTTATTTATTCTTCACCATAGCAACTGGCCATGAAAGGCAATATCTGTAAACCTTGATGGCACTGCTGATACAATCTATCATCTTGTTTATGCATACGGATAAAGTCTTCCTAGCATCTTCACATTTTTCCAACATTTCTTTCATGTTATTAGCTTCTTCTTTTGAATCTTCTTCTTCTTTCTCTACAACCTCTAATTCTTTCTTAACTACAAGGGTTTCTAGATCATCCAACCCAATGACTTCTTCCCATTTCAGCACTTTCTGCTTCTTCTTAGGTTTCGAAGAACTGAAGAACTCAATCTCTTTCAGTTTTCTCTTTTCGGAGGCTAGACTCTCCTTAGCTGAACCGGTAGCAGGGGATACTAGCTCAATACTCCACATATCCAAAAATGATTTGAAATAAGCATCACATGCATCTTCTCTTTTATGCAAACTATTAAGATATTGAAAAATCTGTCTTACAACCGGGTTTCCAAATTACTATATCACATTCTCCTTAGTCGAAAAAGATCCCAGACAATACATAGCAAATTTTTTTTAGCAAACCAAACCAAAAGGGATAACCTTGCTCTTTTGTCATTCTGATATTCTCACACAATTGATTCTTTAATAATTCTCACCAATCAAACACATCTTCCATAGCAATCTTCAATGCACCATACACTACAATAGCCGAAGTAGAACCTTCCCTATTTCTGAAATACTCTTTATAGGATATACCATATGCCATATACATCACAATGGGATTAATGATTTTGTCGATTAACAATGCTCTCTGGTTACTCGTTACATTAGTTAGGGCTTCAACCTCCTTGTTTTTTACTGTCTTCTTAACTAACACAATCCCACTATCACATAAGCCAGTAGTAGCCAAAATAATGTCCTTCATGATTGAATAGGGTTTATCCAAACAATACATTCATTCGACACATGACTCAAAATCAACCTGATTACTTCCTCATTGTCAAACCATGACAACTCACTCCACAAATCCGTTCTTTTATGACTTAATTCTTTGACCTTCTGCAAATTTGCTTCAATTAGAATCCTTTCCATTTTTCTAATATTCTCCGTGTCCAACTCATCTAGCCATACCTTTCCCAAAGTCTGAAAACTTTTGCAACTTGACTCTCCGATAATCATTTTTTATTCCATGATTTCTCTTTTTTTTTGTTCTTTGATCTTTAATTATTTCTCCTTCTCTTCAAAATATTCTTCTTCGCATAATGATGAAAATGATCTCAAAATCCCAAATTTAACTTACCAATTTCGTTAAAGGTTTTTCTACCAAAAGATTCCTTGTCGATGACATTAGCACAAACATTGAATTATCGGATTGCATCTTAAACATAGTCATCCAGACCGATGACATGAACCAACTTAGAAGAGGAGACCAAAAGATTTTCCTTGAGAAAATCCCCCTAAGCCAAAGCAAAAGCTTAGTTACCAGAGGAAGAGGTGCCTGCATCAGATTCTGGTATACTAGGCTTTCTCTCATTATTCACTTCCTTCTTTCTCCAAACCATGACTTCCTTTTTCTTGGATTCACTAGACTTCACCACATTCTTCTCTATTGACTTCTCCATACCACGTTCATTTATGCACTGATTAGCATAATGTCTAGATTGCATACACTTATAACAATTGATGTTCCTTTGCAATGAATTTATTGAATGTATTCTAGATTTGCACTGATTAGCTTTGAGACCATAACCATTACATAGATGATAATATCCATGAAAGTTATTATTCACCTTATTCATTCCAACCAGATTATGATTTTGACTCATAACATAATTTCTACAGTTATTTGCTTTGTGACCAAATTTATTGCAATTGTAACATTGAATGCTTCTAAAGTCTGCAGCCTTATGACCAAATTTATGGCATTGAAAATAATAACCATTGAATGATAGATACCTTTGTGTATTTGGTTGACGAATCAGTAATCTCCTTGCAATAGATCTCTGATTTTGAGTTTTGCTTGCATCTTTAGGTTTCCTTTCTGCTTCAAGTTTGACTTCCTTGCCTTTGTCTTTATCATTCTGATTTGAACAATCACCAGTTTGAAATCATTGTGGACAATCTTGTCTAAATGATCTTTCCGCATATTAATCAAATCTTCCAGCAATTTACCACTTTTAAGAAATTTACTTTCTACCTTCAACTTGTTCACTTCTTGTTCTTGCTTCTCACATTCCTTAGTTTTCAACTTGATTTATTCTTTCAGAGTTTACTCTATCTTGTTTTTCTCCTCAATCTTCATCATCAAATGTTTAATGGTTTCGTTTGCCTACTTCAACTGATTTTAACTTCCTTATGTCTCAACTTGAACTTTCAGATATGTTCTCTTAGATTTTTCACACATTCATTCACTACCTTCAGATTCTCTTTCAAATCTTCATTCTCAGATTCCACACTTTCTAGATCTTCAAGAACTGTCTTCAATTCCTCATCTATATGATATTCTTTAGTCATACTCATCAGTGTCATGATTCAACCAACAAGGATGTCCCTCAAGTGGTTGAGCTATCTATTGGGGGTCCCACAGATATTGAGAGGGGGGCGTGAATCAGTATCTGACCGGTAATAAAAATTTCTTGAGTTAAAACATGCAGAACATAAATAACAGTGTACCGGTATGCAAGAAATAATGCAATAAATAGAATCAAGAATATCCACATGAAAAGTACACCATAACACAAGATGTTTAATGAGGAAACCCGGTGTGGGAAAAACCTCAGTGGGATTTGTGACCCACAATATTCACTCACTGGCCAATAAGAGAATATTACTTACAATAGGGGCCTGCACATGCAGGAAGGCCAACTGCCTAGAGCTTACTGCTCAATGGGAAGTCACATTGACTTACAATGAGGATTATACTAATCCAATGACTTGTACTGCTTTACAATAACATCTTCAATGCCAGATTCAATACCGGTTCCTGCTCTGTTCTTTACATTTACCCTTGACCTATATTTCGCACATTAGGTCTGCCTAATAATTTTCTTTATGCTCCTTACCCTCACTTCTACAAATGTCTATAACGATCTCCTTTATATACAAGAGTCATTTTACAATTTGCCAAGTCGGCTTACAATAATAAATAAAATATTACATAACAAAAATCTTGTCGGCCTCTGTGCCGGTATACATGTTTTCTTCTGTGCCGATGCCGGTGTCCTGAGTGATCTTCTGATGCCTGTGCACTAACTTTCCTGTGTTATACTTTGCCGGTATGATGTCTTGCCGGTGCCATAGGATTGCAAGGTTGCCTGTGTAATGCTTTGCCGGTATAATGTCTTGCCGGTGCCATAGGATTGCAAGGTTGCCATCAATGAAAAATCCTTCAATCACATACAATGTCTCATTGGAGTGTCCATATGCCAACAATCTCCCCCTTTGGGATTAATGGCAACACTCATGAGAAATTTCAAAAAGTGTGCAAAAATGTGTAGTCCAAAAATGTAACCAAAAATGTTTACCAAAAATGTTTACCAAAAATGTGAGAGCTCCCCCTGAGCATATGATTCCTGTATTTTGAACTTTCTCATCCCACTACTCCCCCTTTGGCATCAATGACAAAGGTTGTCAAGATGTCAGTAGAGTTTGTAGGTTCAACTATCCATATCCTCAACCTTGTAGCTAGGTAGTTATTATCTGAAAAAGATCTCCCAAAATTAAGTTTATACTATCCATAAACTTCTTACTATCTTTTATTGTCGTCTCAGTTCTTTTTACTGTACCGGTGAGATGCTGCAAATGCTCTGCCGGTGTTTTTCTTCCCTGTGTTAATGCCTCTGAAATTTCCTTCCACAGAGATGCTAAATAGTCCAATCTTGGACTCAGTTTAGATCTCAAATGCTTTGCCTTGTTTATTATTCTCTCTTTCTCTCTTTCCAATTTGAGCAATTCTTCCTCAAAATTTGCTATCTTCTCTTCAAAAACTGATAATGAATCAGGTGAGTTTACAAAATTGTCTGCAAGCTTATTTATCTCATCATGTGTCTTGCTTATTTTCTTGTCAATATCTACAGTCAACAAGTTTGTTTTACATGTATCTTTATACAGATTTTTGTATTCTTTCAACAAACTACATAGTTCCGGTAGAAGTGTGTCAAAATCTCTGTTACACTTCTTTATTTCCTCATCAAAGAATTTTTGTTTCTCTTTTTCTACCTTATCCTTTACTGATTCTTCCTTTATTTTCTCAATGTTTTTAGAAATATATTTACACAATGTATCCAATTGTCCTAAAGAATCTTTATTATCTATGTTACAGTTTGGAGCTATTACCTTCAAAATTGGTATAGAATCATCAATTGTCTTATAAGCCTGTGAGCTGCAGTCAGTTATTTTCTTGATGGAGTCAAGTAATACCTAAGTTACATTTGTTGACTTGAATGTTGATGATGATCCAATAATCTGAGTATCGATGGAAGTAACCATGCTTGTATTGACCTCTGGCAGGTTAGTTTGTGTCTGCATTTCTTTTAGCACTGATTTTCCTACTTCACTACTTATCGGTGGCACTGATTCCTTATTAACCTGTTCTGGAGCCTTTAGCTCTATTGGTTTCTCTGCATGTTGTGTTGTCTCTATTTGTGCCTCGGATTCTACCTTTTTCTCTGTATTTTCTGTCAGTTTCTCTGTTTCCCCTGCTACCAAAGGCTCATTTGCCATATCTAACTTATTAGTTGTATCTTTATCTACTATTATGTTGATTTTCTGAGTATCAACATTTATAGTATATAGGACTTCGGAATTAGGATTGCTATCCTCTACATCCATACATTCTGCTGTCGGTTGATCTTCAGTAGTTGTAATTTTCACTGGTGGGGGTAGGTTGTCTTTAACTTTTATGCTTGGTGGTGCACCAATTTTGCCTTTCCCCTTGTCCCTGTCTTTCTGATATACCTTTATAGGTTTAGGGTTCCTGTATTCTTCTTGTTTTTCTTTGTCAACCAGGAATATATGCAAACCATTTTCTGTTTCCTCTGTGACTTCAGTAACTCTTCCTGCCATCAGTGAAATATGCCGGTGTGTAGTAGAGAATACTGACCGGTTTGCCTGAGCAATCAAATCATCAATTTCCTTGGGAGACTTTACTGGATATACAACAAGTAGCTTCTCAATTTTTATTTTCTTATCTAATTCTATCACTTCTTGCCTTCTAGCCTCAAGTCTTTTGAATAAATCATCAGGAATTTTGTTTGCTACTTCCATCAAAAATTTCTTGTACATGTCCATATGCAGTATCACACTATTCTCAACTTGCTCTTTCTCATCAGCAGTTAGAGTATCATAAATTTTCTCTATGTTTTTCAGTTTTCCTTCCTCTGTGATTTCATTTAACAATATATCAAGAGGTGTCAAGTCACTATTTGTCCTTTTCTTTTTCTTTGGTGTCAGCTTTTTCTTTGGTGTGGCCTTCTAACTAGAGATCTCACTGCTTGTTGCTTCTGCCTTGTTCTTCTAGGTGAAGGAGTGGTTGCTGGTGAGGGATCTCTTTTTCTAACAACTCTTTTAAAAGTCGCTGGCATGTCACCTTCCGAAGAAGTACCTACCGGTGATAGATGAGTTTCAGGTTGTGGAGCTGCCAACTCATCTTCTGTTATACTGGTTTTCTTCAGTACATCTTCCTTAATGGCCTTTGGTTGTCTAGATCCTTTCCTCACAAATTCCTCAACCTTCTTTACTCTTTTCTTTGATTGTATTTGGCTTTCTATGGTCTCAGCACTACCAAATACTTCTTCCTTAGGTTCATTGGGGGCTTCTAGAAGTGCTTTAGCATAAGTTTCAACTATGTGATCATTTGTCTCATAGCCCATCTCAGTTACCCAAATTGTCCTTGGGATGACTGCTTCCATCCAGATTTCATCTTTCTTAATAACAAAGCATATGTCATCTTTGTATTTGTCTACTATTTTCTAAGATAACCTTATTCTTTGCTTCATTTTGGTCTTCAATGCTTGGAAAAAGTCATGAATATTGTTCTCCTTGTTCTCACCCATGTTATTGAATAGTTTTGTCAATTGCTTTCCTATCGGTATGTCATATCCAAGTTCTTTATAACCTATATCGGGAACTTATTTTGTTATGTGTAGCATTAGGCATACTAATAGATTTCCAAATCTGAAAGTTCCTTTCTTGTCCTTCTTGATTTTTCCAAGGTTGTCAATCAGTTCATCCTTCAACCATTCACAGATGTCAATTTTTGCATTGTCTGTAACCATATCATAAGCACTCTTAATGCATAAACTTGAAACTGAGTTAAGTCTATTAGCATGTGTGGCCTTGTAACCTAATATCATACTTATGAATCTCACATTGATATCTTTTACATCATTAACCCTTAGAGATCTCTTATCGAATGTTGCACCAGTTAGGTTTATAACTAGGTCATTTGGAACCTTCTTGGTTTTATCTAGTCTCTTATCGGTGGTCAGTAACCCTGTGACAACTTTCACAGCTTCCTTGGTGATCTTATGGATTGCATCTAGCCAGAAAAATTCTCCATGAACTTTGCTTAAAACTCTCCTAATCACATCCTCAGGAAATTCAGGAATGCTAAGGATTTCTGTGAATCCTAGGGTTTCAATAACCTTGTGTTCATCTTTAACATTGCCGGTATCATCACATATCACGGTTTTATACATGGTTTTGATTTCCTCATCTCCTAACTCTTCAATGTTGCAGTGGATGTACATTCTAGGGTCTTTAGCATATACAACACCTTTAGGGATTTGAGAAAAAGCACCTAGGGTATCATCCTTCTTTGCTATCTCGGGGACTAACTAAAATATGGGCCTAGGTCTTTTGATTACTTCAACAATAGTAGGGTTTGCTATGTATTCAATTGCAGAGGTGGATGCCATGATTAAATACCTTTTTCTGCCTTGGGTGGATGATTGCTTGGAGTGTGCTTGCTTCTTGCTCGAAATGTCTTAGCTCAGAATCTTTGCGCTCTCTGAAAATTTGAAATCACGGTGAAATGAAATGGAGGCAAAACCTCATTTTTACAATGTCTTTTCACCATCTACCTCATTAATTGCATTCCGGTTAAGTATTCACTTAACATTATCTGCCAGTAATAAGTAATTTTCAACTTCTTATCTCTAACCGAGGGAATAATTAGCATATGTGTCATTTGATTGCCAAACCCTCAAGGAAATTTTCTTCAATTAGATGAAGAACTTCCTGTTGGTGGAGCACTGCTCTGTCCTACCGGTGAAGCATCACTTTGTCCTACTGGTGAAGCATTGGTTGGTTCTACTGGTGGAGAAGTATTCCCAATATTTAGATCAGCTTTTCTAATCCATTGTTTTAAGAATTCGTGCTTAACCTCTTCAACTTTTTCTTTACCTTTCAAGCTAGCACTTTTGTTGTCTACCGGTGTTCCTTTACTTCTACAAAATTTAGCAATATTCCCAATCTTGTTACATGCATAACAAGTTACATTATTCTTCTGAATAGCTTTCCCATAACCTATGTCGGTTTGTGTTCTGCATTGATTTGATAAATGTCCAAATCTTCCACAAACATAACATCTCACATTCATTCTGCAGTTTTCAGAGTTGTGACCAACTTTGTTGCATTTTGAACATTGACCGGTGGGTGTGTTGATATTCTGATAATTCCTAGATCTACATTCATTTGCTCTATGACCATACTTATTACAATTAAAGCATTTTCCATTGAATTTATAAGTATTAGGTTGTCTTACCAGTTTGCTATGATCCTGAGTATTTGCAGTACCAGAGCTTTCACCAACTTCAAAGCCAATTCCAGAAGTGTCACCTTTAGGTTTTTGATTCTTCAGGAAGGTACCAAGTTCCTCTGAGCTTTTCTTGATTTTTTTTTTGTGTTGATTTGCAGTTTCCAGTTCCCTTTCCAAGATTTCTTTTTGTCTCATTAGTTCATTTGAGTCATTCTGAGTATGCATCAAATCTGTCTTCAACATGTCATTTTCATAGCTAAGTCTTGTGTTCTCATTTGCTGCATCACTTAGTCTTCTGGTCAATTCTTCTTCATTCTTCTTCCTATCCTCAATCTCTTTGCAAAATCTCATAGTCATATCCTGCATTTCATTTTTTGTTGTCATGATCTCTTGTTTCAATTTTCTTATCATATCATTAAGTGATTCCTTTTCATCATTTTCATTTTGCATTTTTTCACAAAGTTCTCTTCTCTTATTTCTTGCAACAGTAAAATTTTCTTGAAGTGCCTGAATGATATCCTGAGCTACTCTTAAATCATCTTCTAATTTGATATTCTTCAATTTCTCTACATCATAATCTGTAAGAGCTCCTTCAAGTTGCTTCATCAGATTTTCCATCTTTACCGGTGTCAAGATCTTCCTCAAGCTATTAGGCTTCTGAAAATAGAGGACCAAGCTTTGATACCAATTGTTGGGGGTCCCATAGATACTGAGAGGGGGGGTGAATCAGTATCTGACTGGTAATAAAAATTTCTTGAGTTAAAACATGCAAAACATAATATAATAGTGTACCAGTATGCAAGAAATAATGCAATAAACACAATCAAGAATATCCACATGAAAAGTACACCATAACACAAGATGTTTAATGAGGAAACCCAGTGTGGGAAAAACCTCGGTGGGATTTGTGACCCACAATATTCACTCACTGGCCAATAAGAGAATATTACTTACAATAGGGGCCTACACATGCAGGAAGGCCAACTACCTAGAGCTCACTGCTCAATGGGAAGTCACACTGACTTACAATGAGGATTATACTAATCTAATGACTTGTACTACTTTACAATAGCATCTTCAATGCCAGATTTAGTACCGGTTCTTGCTCTATTCTTTACATATACCCTTGACCTATATTTTGCATATTAGGTCTGCCTAATAATTTTCTTTATGCTCCTTACCCTCACTTCTACAAATGTCTATAATGATCTCCTCTATATACAAGAGTCATTTTACAATTTGCCAAGTCGGCTTACAATAATAAACAAAATATTACATAACAAAATCCTGTCGGCCTTTGTGTTGGTGCCGGTGTCCTGAGTGATCTTCTGATGCTGGTGCACTAACTTGCCTGTGTTATACTTTGCCGGTATGATGTCTTGCTGGTGCCATAGGATTGCAAGGTTGCCTGTGTAATGCTTTGCCAGTATAATGTCTTGTCGGTGCCATAGGATTGCAAGGTTGCCATCAATGACAAAACCTTCAATCACATATAATGTCTCATTGGAGTGTCCATATGCCAACACTATCAACAATGGACCAAGCTCTGATACCAATTGTTGAATTGGTTAAATGGACCAGAATATTGAGAGGGGGATGAATCAGTATTCCCACACTTTAAAAACTTTTACTGCTATATCAATCTCATCAACATGAAATAACAAATGCAAAATAAATAAGCAACACAACTACAAATTAAACACCGGATTTTATATGTGGAAAACCCTAATGCTAAAAACCATAGAGAGGGTTAACTCTCAAGATCATATACCTATTTATATGTTGTTTACAAAAAGGGTGGTTCATTGCCGGATGGTTCACTGCCAGATTACAAAGCGATTCATTGTTGGAATGCTCACTGAAATAAATATAATGAACTAAGGAAAGTTGCATCTCCAAATATATAAAGTTAGTTCCAATATAAGCTCAAATGTCAACTTACATAAAATTGTAGTAGATTTGATAAGGGAATACTGCAACATTGTCCATAACTACCTACAACAAATCCGGTAAAGGATTACTGCATCATTGTCACTACACTTTGCTAAATCAACTACTTGTAGGAAATATAGTAAAGGATTACTACAACACTTTCTACACTCTGACTCTTCTTCACATGCCTCCGCTCATGTATATTTCTCGCATACTCACTCTATCACTTGCATACTTCTTATTCTTGTACACATCACACACATACTCTGCTAAATACCACACACACACTCTCTCTCTCTCATTACTCACTCACACTCTCTGCTCTTCTTTAATTACCACACTGTATTGCTTTCCCACATCCTCACATCTTCTATATATACTAGTAAGAACATACACCAAGATATTATGTTGGCCAAGCACAAGTGATTTACACAATAATGTATTGCTAGGATCAATACATTATCCAAAACATTCCTCAACAAATAAAGAGGATAAAAAAATTGGCCTTCACTAATCTTCTACACACTTTCTTCACATACTTCATCTATCAAAATGTGTGCCCCAATTACTAGAACAAAATAGGGGTCTACCAGACCTAAGGGTACAGACCCATAAGAACAAGCTCCAAGAACAACAACTCTTAACTTCATGATATAGATACCACAAATTCTAAAACATAACACAATGTAATATAATCAACACAAACTGATACAACCAATATGACTAATATAACTGATATGACTGATACCACTGATATCATGTGTGTGTAGCTATGTTAATGGTAGATTACCAACTTTTCTTTCTCATTGATTTGCATGTTACTTTAGTATATGCACCAAAGAGTTCGTGTTTAATTACCATATCTAGTCACACACCCTATACTTTTTAAGAATAAAGGTATTGATATATGCATGCCTTCTTATGATCCTTATGAGGAACAAATTACTCACATGTAATAAAGCAATAAAAGTGAACAAGGGGAAAATCTATAAGAGGGAAAATGGTGGATTCAATCAAAACATAAAATAATGTAACCAAATATACTGAAAACCATTATACCTTCATGAAGATGATCTCTTGCTCCTCTGATAGGATCTTCGGGGAAGTGATGAATGCACCCCTTCCTCACTTGATTGGATTGACCATTGTGATAGGATGTAGATTTCTCTCAACACAACAACAATTATGGATGAATGGATGAGTGGAGGGAAACAAAATGACTATAATGCAGATGCACTATGATGATTCTAAGCTCAAATGGACAACATGTGATTGCATATGAGATTATTGTAAATGTAGGGGAGGATACCTCAATTTATAGATTTGAGGGAGGAGAAATGGAGGGCCAAGATTGAAGGAAAGTGATGGAGAGGATTGAGAGGACAAGGTGTGGGATCCAAGATATTTTCCATAAAGGTGTTTCTTGTCCCCACACTCCTCAAGGTGCATAGGGAAGAGTCCCCAATGCACTTTGAAAGAATAAAAGGAATTAAAAATTCCTTGGGAAGGGGATAAGGAATATAAAATTTCAAAATAGAAGATTGCATGGGAGAAAGGGAAGAGAAAGGAATTCAAAGTTCCTTGGGAGATGAGAGTTCATAGGAAAGTGGGAGATTTTGAAATCCTTGAAATGACCAGAGGTGGTGCATTTAAGGCTTGGAAGGTGAGAGGGGAAAGCCATTTATGGCAAATGGTTGACTTTTCTCTTATCATGATGATTAAGATTTTTCAAATGATTAGGAAGAGGGATTAAGTGAATTAATAAGGGATCAGAGTGCAAGTGGGAAAGTTAGGAGGATTTAACAAGAGGAGACAGAATGAGTGGAGGAATTAAAAATTGGAGAATAGTGATAATGAGGCTTCTAGAAGAATTAATTAGTTTAAGTGGGGATTAGAGGAAGTGATTTGTAGGAATCACATGACTTAAGTTAATTAATTAAAATTAATTCACTAAAGGGGACTTAGAAGAATTAATTATTTGGATGACCTTAGAAGAATAAGGGAATAACTAATTTATTTGACAAATCAATTATTGGACTATAGTGGCATGATTAATTAAATTAAATTAAATTAATAAAATAGGAAAAACATAATTAAATAAATTAACTATGTAGATAGGATAAATTAATTCAATATTTACTTTAATTAATTATAGACATCTACATTTTGCCCTTTTTTTACGTAGCGACAAAATTGGTGGTGGGTAAAGACAAAAAAGATGCCCTAGCATGAAGCGGGTTGTGTATGCCCCCTCGAGAATTTGACTTGAAAATTTTAAAAAAAATTAGGGAAAATTATCAAAAAGAAGAAAAACAACTATTGGATAAGAGTGATGAGAGAAAAATAGGAAGAGGAGAGATTTGGAGGGGAAAGGGAAGAGAAATAGTGATGGGGGAGAAAAAGGGCAAAGTGGGGCCCTTATATAGGCCACATGGGGCCCAATGAGGGGTCATTGTCACACATACACCTTGGAAATTTAGAGAGCATAGAGAACTTGAGGAAAGATGACACGTATCCCACACCATGAGCACTGTGCCAAGAGAGTCAAATATTTTTAGTGATTGGTCAAGTACGACCCACTAGTATGTACCCTAATCCCACTGTCATTTTGTAGGTAGGGAGTTAAATAGGGGTCATAAATAGGGTTAATGTCTGGTTGGGACGTAAATGTCGATCACTATTTTGATGGCTACATGGGGGAATGATACCTATGCAAACAATCAACTTCTATGCAGGCGCTAAATTGGCTAAAGAAGGACGATCCTTGCCCACACAGATGAATATTGTTTGTGTAGATGTTAGTCTCCAAGGAAATAGAGAAAGAAGGGAAAATATTGTGGTTCAACATCTTCGCCCTACGAATGATTTATTTGCCATTGTTTTGACGTCTCTTCTAGGGAGAAATATCGTCTCTGCCTAAAGGCGAAAAGTCGTAAAAGGGATAATGGGAGGGAATTGGAAAAGGGGTCTGGTGATCATGGGGATGCCCTAGGGGTAGAATAGGTTTTTAAATAGGCTAGAATAAGAGGAAAATGAGGTGATTCTGCTAGATGCATGAGGATCCCGACCTGGTTACTTCTCAAGAGCACTAGCCCCCGACGACGAGGCTATTCCGACAGTTGAAGAGAGACAAGTGAGAGATATTGAGCATAGTTGGATTGGGGTTCATGGGGAGATGGTCGTGGATTCGAGCTCACATAGTGATGATGACAATGCTCATAGAGCATTGGGATAGTGAGACATGTACCTTTCACCTGCCTACAGGAGTAGCCAACATCACATAGCTAAATGTCTAGTAGATCCTGAAGGTGCCCTTCAGAGGAGTGATCCTAGAGTATAGAGTAGACCATGGGCATCACTACTTTCACAATATTTGTGACTGCAAGGACCTACCTATGGACCAGACAAGGATGTTGTTGGATGTTGCTGAGAATTTTGCTAGAATGATGTGTTGTCTTTGATGTCAACATATTCTTCTGTGTATTATAGTGTTGCAGTTTGGTTGAATGAGTTGGTTTAGCCTATGTATTATAGATGAGTTGATGCAGATTAAAGGCTTTTTGGTATGTTTTCTATAGATGGTTCATTCCTATTTTCAAAGGTCCACATGATATTTTGATTGAGTTATGAGATCCAGTATTAAGGTTGATATTCAGTTGTTTGTGTTATTTGGTATTCTTGTTTGTGCTTCGAATTGCTCTAGAATTTCTATATCTTTAGTTGCAGATGTACGGGATGTGTTCTAGACATTGATGTGTGTCCTCAATTCAATTGGTTCATGATTTGGAAATACACAAGCAAATCTTTTAGGTTGACAATTAGTTATGATAGTGTTTTTGTTCTCCCATAGTGAGATGATGATGATTTTGGTAATTCAATTTATTGCAGTTGTTGTGGTGCAATTCACGTTGCTTGTGAATATCTCTAAATTATTTTCTATGCTTATTTGTGGTTCGTATTGATTAATGTGTGCATTATTGAATATTTTCTTTGTTCAATGATATTCTTCATGTTACGTGACATTCTTGGTGGTTGTAGCGTGTTGCAGATGATCGAGGCATAATTGTTCAAGGTGTTGCATATTTGTGGTGTTGATTTGAGTCCAAACTATGTCTTAGTCGACATTATTTTGGTATACATGTATTGTTGTAGCATGCGAGGTTATTGTTTTGTAATTTGTATTGAGGGTTTAGTCGACCTTGAAATATAGGATGATGTCTTGTATAAATAAATGTAATAATCATGTAAGATCTATGTCTATGATCTTTGAGGGTGTGTACATGATCAAGTTGTATGTGTGAATAAGTGAGTTGATCTTTCGTAAGTGTGAAGGAGAGAAGAGTAGTCACAAAGCAAACTGTGTGCTTAATCAGAACTATACTTACACATATGGAGATGCTATTTTCATAGTTCATGCAATCTAGATTGTTGTTCGAATGTTTTGTAAGTCAATGAGACTTCCTGTAAGGCAGTGATCCTTCCCTAAAGGTTGTAGCCTTTCTAGGTTTCTTGTTTGAGAAGTGTGCTTGAATGCATGTGAATTCTCCATTGTAGTATTTCATTTACTCCTAATAAGGTATTATCTCATTATGGGTAGGTTCCCACTATGGTTTTTCCCTTAACTGGGTTTTTTACGTAAAAATTCTTGGTGTTATGTGTGTTGTTGACGTGGTGTTTTTTCATGCTTTAACTGTTAATTATCATAGTTGATTTGTGGTTTAAGATGCAGAAAGTTTTTGTGCAAATTGATTCACCCCCCCTCTTAGTTTGTTGCATTGTTTCTAACAATTGGTATCAAAGCTAGATCCTCTAGAATAAGCTTAACCACTTGAGGAGATCCTGGATGGCAACCTTTGCTTTCAAGAAGGATAGCCCAAGAGATGATGGAACGAGCTAAACTCTCTAGAAAAGCTGGATGCAATGTCATTTGAGATGCATTGGAGAAGACTATTGGAAAATTACAAAGAATGTATATAATATTCCTCATAATGGTCCTACTACTCCAAATGAGATAAAGGAAGAATAATACAATACTAGAGCTAAGGAAGTATTATTGAGTGCCTTGTTAGATTTTGAGATGACAAATGTGATGGACTTAAAGACTACTCATGAGATCTTGATAAAATTAGAGACCTTGCATGAAGGTGATAGTCATGTGAAGATTGCTAAGTTGTAGAGCTTGAAGGGTAAATATGAGAACTTGAAGATGAGTGAAGATGAGAACATTACTTATTTTAGGAAGAAAGTGAATGATCTTGTGTGGAGAATCAGATGTGTTTGTGGAGTGTTAGAAGAATCAGAGATTGTTGCTAAAGTGTTGAGATCCTTGCCTCTTGCTTACAAACATAAAGTTGTTGCTATTGATGAGGTGCAGACCATGACAAATGTGACAAGAGACACGTTGATTGGTAAACTTTCTACTTTTAAGCTACGTGAGTTTGGAGACTTTCTTCCTAAGACTGAATATGCATTCAAAGCTACTATTTTTGGGAAGCAGAGATATGATCCAGGAGAAAGTTCTACAAGAATATCTATATATGAGAAGGAGTTGAAAGAGATGGAAGATGAAGAAAGAGAGCTTGAAGAACTTATTGCCAGAAGATTGCCTAAAGGTGTCGGTAAGTATGAAGGAAAGTTACCTCTTAAATGTTTTTCAAGTAATAATATAGAACATTTTGCATCAAGGTGTCCAGAAAGAGATAGAAATTATAAGAATCCATTTAAGCCATATAAGCCTAAATATCAGAAGAAGTGTTATCATGTTTCTGATGAAGGTGTGACAGATGATGAATCAGATAAGGGAAATTCAGGAGATGAATTTGTGTTCATTGCTATCAAGGAAGATGATCGTGTAACTATAGATTCTACAAGTTGCATTAATGAGAAGAAAGCTTTAGCTACTAAATTAGAGGAGAAAGATGAATGGGTAATTGACAGTGGTTGCTCTCATCATTTGACAGGTGATAAGAGTAAATTTGTAAACTTTGAAAAGTATGATGGTGGTATAGTAATATCTGGTGATAACAAATCTTGTGTAATTATTGGTAGAGTTCTATTTCTCTTGATGGTAAGCACAATACTAATGATGTGTTGTAAGTTCAAGGATTAAAGCATAATATTTTGAGTGCTGGTCATATGGTTGATAAGGGATATAACTCGCAATTCAAGAATGACAAATGTGAGATCTAGAGTAGCTCTGAAATTGAGATTGCATCAGGGACAAAGACTAAAGGTAATATCTTTCACTTGAATGCTCCAGTGGTAAAAGTTGTTTGATTTCTTAGAGTGATGAAAGTTGGTTGTGGCATAGAAGGATGTGTCATGTAAATTTTGATTGCATGGTTAAGATAAGTTCCACTCAAGCTATGAGATATCTACCGAAGTTGATAAAGCCTTCTAATCTGGTATGTAAGGAATGTCAATTGGGGAAGAAGCCGAGAGTTACTTATAAGAGAAAATAATATATTTCTAATGGATTGTTGGATCATGTGCATATTAATTTGTGTGGTCCTTATAGAGTGAGAAGATTATAGGGTGACATGTATTTCATTTTTCTGATTGATGATTATTCAAGGATGATGTGGGTTACCTTCTTAAGGGAGAAGTCTGAAGCATTGGAGAAGTTCAAAATTTTCAAATTCAGAGTTGAGACTGAGACTGGATTGAAGTTGAAGTGTTAGAGATCTAAGAGAGGTGTTGAATTCACTTCCAGTGAGTTTAATGCATATTGTGAAGAGCATGGATTTAAGCGACAGTTATATACTCCTAGGACACCACAACAAAATGGTGTTTTGGAGAGGAAGAATAGAATAATTCAAGAAGTTTCTAGAATCATAATGATTGAAGGAAATGTTCTGCATGAATTTTGGAGAGAAGTTGTGAGAATTGCAATATACACTCTTAACCAAGTAAATGTCAAAGGTGATACTGGTAAGACTCTTTATGAGTTATGGTTTGGTCATGCCCCTATTGTTAGGTATTTCATAATTTTTGGTAGTAAATGCTATATCAAAAGAGATGGAGACCTTGGAAAGTTTGATTCTACATGTGATGAAGGAATCTTTCTTGGTTATTCTACAAAGAGTAAGGCCTACCAATGTTATAATAAAAGATTGAGGAAGATTGTTGAAAGTTCTAATGTGAAGCTTGATTCAATGGTAATGTGTATTAGATTAGATCTTGTGGATATGATTTTGATGATCAGGATGTCAATTCAAATAAAGGAAAATAAGTGCAGATCCAAAGTCAAGTTCAGATTGCTCCAGAATAGACTGAGAATGAAGGTGAAGATGCTATAAGTATATGATGAAGTTTGGATTCAATAAAGGTACTGCTCATAGTAATTTTTATTTCAAGATTAATTAGAATAACATTTTGATTGTTGGAGTTTTTGTTGATTACATTATCTTTGGAGGAAATGATTGCCTATGTAATAAATTTACTAAAGAGATGCATAATGAGTTTGAGATGTCTATGATTGGTGAAATGAAATTCTTTCTAGGATTGCAAATTACTTAGTTGGATAAAGGAATTGTTGAAATTTTGTTTTGAGGACTCTAAGCCTGTTGGAACACCTATGGTGACCGGATGTAAGTTGACAAAGGATGATGGTTCTTTGAAAGCTAATCAGACCAGATATAGATCTATGATTGGTGGTTTTTTGTATTTGACTCAGACTAGACCTGATATAATGAATGTTGTGTGTCATGTTGCTAGATTTCAAGTTGATCCTAAGGAATCTCATATTACTAGTATAAAAAGGATATTAAGATATTTGAAAGGGATAGTTGATTTTGGTTTGTGGTATTCTAAGAATGATGATTTCACTTTGAGTTCTTTTACAGATGTTGATTGGGCAAGTGATGTTGATGATCGAAAGAGTACTACAAGTGGTACATTATTTTTGGGAAAGAAGTTGGTCTCTTGGGCAAGTAAGAAGTAGAATGCTATTTCTTTATCTACTACAAAGGTTGAATACATTGCTTTTGCTAGTAATTATACTCAGGTAATTTGGATGAAGTAGATGTTGAAAGATATAGGAGTTATTTATGATGAGCCTATTTCTATATACTGTGATAATTCAAGTGTTATTAATATTTCAAAGAATCTGGTGTTGCATATATTATTCATGTTTCATTTCTTGAGAGACAAGATGAATGAGAAAGAAGTTAGGTTGGAGTATGTATCTACAAAGGAACCGATTGAAGATATATTTATGAAGTATTTGCCTAAAGATACTTTTGAGTATCTCAGAGAGAAGTTAGGGGTAATTGCCCCTCCTAATAAGAGATAATTTCTTTCTTTGTAGTGATTGTTTTTCACATTTATATGTTGCCATCAATGTCAAAGGGCGAGATTGTTGGATGCTGTTGAGAAGTTTGTTGGAATGATGTGTTGTCATTGATGTCAACATATTCTTCTATGTATCCCAGTGTTGTAGTTTGGTTGAATGATTTGGTTTAGCCCGTGTATTGCAAATGAGTTGATGCAAATTATAAGGTTTCTGGTATGTTGTCTATAGATGGTCCATTCCTATTTGCAAAGGTCTTCATGATATTTTGATCGAGTTATGAGATCCCATATTAAGGTTGATATTCAGTCATTCACGTTATTCGGTATTTTGTTTTGTACTCCGAATTGATTTGAAATTGCTATATCTTTAGTTGCAGATGTATGGGATGTGTTCTAGATATTGATGTGTGTTTGAGGTTCAATTGGTTCATGATTTGGAAATCCACAAGAAAATATTTCAGGTTGATAGTCTGTTATGATAATGTTTTTGTGCTTTGGTAGTGAGATGATGATGATTCTGGTAATTCGAGTTATTGTAGTTGTTGTGGTACAATTCACATTGATTGTAAATATTTCTAGATCATGTTCTATGCATATTTGTGGTCTGTATTGATTATTGTGTGCGTTATTGAAGATTTTCTTTGTTTGGTGATATTCTTCATGTTATATGACATTCTTGGTGGTTGTAGCATGTTGTAGATGATCGAGAGGTAATTGTTGGAGGTGTTATGTATTTGCAGTGTTGATTTGGGTCTAGATTGTGTCTTAATTGACATTCTTTTGGTCTGCATGTATTGCAATAGCGTGTGAGGTAATTATTTTGTAATTTGTATTGAGTGTTTAGCCGACCGTGAAATATAGTTTGATGTGTTGTATAAATAAATATAATAATCATGTGAAATGTATGTATGTGATCTTTGTGGGTGTGTATGATTGAGTTGTATGTGCAAACAAGTGAGTTGATCTATTAGGAGTGTGAAGGAGAGAAGAGAAGTGTTGTAGAGCAGACTATGTGCTTAATCAAAATTGTACTCAGGCATATGGAGATGCTATTTTCATAGTTCATGTAATCTGGATTGTTGTCTAAATGTTTTGTAAGTCAATGAGACATCCTGTAAGGCAATGGGCCTTCCCTAAAGGTTGTAGCATTTTCAATTTTCTTGTTTGAATAGTGAGCTCTAGGTAGTGTTCTTGAATGTATGTGCATTCTCCATTGTAATATTTCATTTACTCCTAATAGGGTATTATCTCTTTGAGGATAGATTCCCACCATGGTTTTTCCCTTAACCAGGTTTTCCACATCAAAAATCTTAGTGTTATGTGTATTATTGATGTGGTGTTATTTCATGCTTTAACTGTTAATTATAAAATCTAATTTGTGGTTTAAGTTGCAGAATTTTTTTGTGCAAACTGATTCACCCCCCTTCTAAATTTGTTGCATTGTTGCCAATAGATGTGGCTAGAAAAGGTTATTTGGATTCAATGAGTTCCATGCTTGGTGTTGTTTATTTTCATATTGATTAGTGGGTGGATGATGCCCGACTTGAGTGACCATGGGTTCTCAGTCAGATGGGGCCCTTGTGTTTACTACATGTTGGAGGATTGTGTGGAGTATGCATGGGGGCCGCTATGCTCAACTAGTTGTATCGCAACATGCATATGTATGTCTACCAGGTTATAGGAACCTCGACATAAGAGTCACCCTTCTACAGATCTGGACTTGGGAGCACATTACAGTGGCAAGACCCATTGGAGTCCAGGATTAGTGATGACAGTTCCCATATGTTGAATGCTATAGAGGGCCACTACATTATGTTTGGGTCAGTGTAATGTGGTATTGGAGGAGGATTTTTGATGAGCTTATGTTCTTCACGTGGAGGCCCCTTTTGGATAGTGAGAGGTGGAGAGGTGATCGGTAATTGGCATTTGTTCATACCGAGTGTTGGTTGTTTAGTCGGACCATACATGCCATCAATCAATACCTACCCCATCGGGTGATGAGATAGTTTGGTCATGTACAGGACATTGTAGGTCATGAGCATACCCATCCCTGGATCACATGAGAGACAACCACATGGGGACAAGCAATAGGGCCACTGGAGGTTTGTCTGAGTTGGATAGGTTTAGAGATGATCCCTTGGGTTGAGCGGCTACAGGCTGGGGACGACTCAGGTAGTACAGGAGCCTACACATACTAGTGGGAGGCCCATAGACCAGTTCACTTGAGCATTCGTGGAGTTCTAAAGGACGATGAGGTTGCATCATTGGTGGATGAGGTTGTCAGCGGCTAGGGGGATACACCGAGAGAGGGGGAGGCTGTTGGAGGAGGGAGAGGATAAAGATGAGGAGGGGGAGGGCGAGTTCGATGACAAGTGTGAAGGAGGAGGGGCAGAGGGTAGCAGGAACCTCAAGTAGAGGTACCTTTCTAGGTACAAGTGCTAGCAAGGTAGATTGGAGCAGCACCATAGGATCAAGGTGTAGGGTATGATTTAGAGCCGATGGATATCCCAACTAGGGAGGGAGGGGAGGAGGGAGGATAGGTAAAGTAGGGATAGGGAGGGAAGAATCTACATGATGCTTTCGATTAGGCTCGCTTGGAGAGACACAGAGAGAGATAGAGTGCAAAGTGTAGAGGATCAACTTGTTGTTGAGAGAGGGTGGGTAGAGAAAGAGAGGGCTCAGGTGGATAGCCTTCAGGAGGAGGTAGATTGGTTGAGGAGGGAAGGAGACACACTAAGGAAGGATCTGTAGATTTTTATCTCTGAGAGAGACAACCTAGAAGTATAGTCTGATGAGGCCAAGCAGATGCTCAAGAAGGCATGGAGTGGAGGAGCCATAGGGCAGCTCCGAGAGGAGATGCTTCGGATGGACAATGAGCTCGAGACCCTCCAAGGATGACTTAACAAAGCAGAGGCTAATGCTACCAGGTTGAGGAGTGAGACTGACATTTCCCAATAGTTATTGGCTCCTAGTGGATTAGAGCCCGTCTTGATTGAGATCACGACAACAAGATAGTAGGCAGAGAGGATGGGGAGAGAGATTCAGTATTATCGAGACCTCTACCATCAGGAAGTTTTGAGCGATTAGTGAGCACCCTCGTATGTAGAGAGAACCTAATCCCATTGGATGGAGAGCCAACAGTTAGGTGCCTCTGTGGGGATGAGGGTTCTAAGAGCATCATGTAGGCCCTCTGGTGCAAGTGGAGGGGATGGGGGGAGCACAACTTAATGATCAGTGATGTACATGTGAAATTTTTGACCCTTTGGGGATATCATTGTATCATTATTGGACTCATTACTATTTTTTGATACATATATGAGATGTTGTTTTGGCAGCGATATGTATATAGACTGTTTATTACTGTTTATTATGGACTTTGTTATTATTTATATATATGATTCATGTGATCTAACCTATTTGTGATGCAAGATGGATGTATGCTCATGATTCTATATGATGTTCCTAACATGTTTATGGATGCAAGATGAATGCTACATGATATGCATGTATATGTCGTGATTATATCTAAAATGTGATGGATGCGGGATGCATGTATATGATTGATTTATGTGATATGTGATATTTATATTAATTCTATGATGTATGTGATGCTGTTATGATTATTGTAGATGGAGGAAATGGATTGAATATGAGATTCAATCTTCCAGCATCCAACAATGAAGTTTTTCTTGCAAAACACACAAATACAAATTGAAATCTAAACTAGAAACACACATGCATGCTATCAAACTCTACTCCATAGCACTCCTATTCCTCAAGATTTCACATTTAATCTATATTTTCTCTCAGAAGCACTTATGCAAAAAGCTATGAGGAAATGGAGATTTGAGAATGCAAAGATAGCGGATAAGATGTCAAGATAATGGAATGCAATCTGGCATAAGTTCGACGCATAAAGATGAGATGCTCAAATAAGAGAGAGGGGCTTGTTTAAATAGATATTCTCTAGGCGAGTTCATGTTGTGGGATGAATATGGGATAATGCAAGATGAGTGGTATAGGGAAGATGAGTAGTAAATGAGAAATGGTAAGTGGTAGGAGGGGATATTTAAGGGTTTTATTAAATAAATAGAGAAATGTGTATAATGTGAATGCATCAAGGCATATGGATGAATATGATATAATTTTTTGTTTATTAAATTTAATGGATAAATGGTAAGATATTAATAATAATTTAATAAAAGATGGGAATTATGAATAATGAATTATTGATAAATAATAGTGTAATAATGACTCACCTGATGTTCAGAGAAATTTGAAATTAAATGCAGACAAATTAATGGAAATTTTTATGTGTCTACATTTTGCCCCTCTTTGAGACAATGCATCGTGTCACATTGTTTCAAAGAAAATGATCAATTGATATATGTCCTAGAGGTGTCTTGGTAAGGATGATGATTGATTGGTTATGCCCCCTCGAGAGATTGATCGAACAGAATGATGGGGATTGATCTCTTGATAGATCATGAGAGAGAAGATTGGATGATTGATATTGCACAAGTGATTAGATTGAGATGTACATTTGATAGAAATGCACAGTTGATGAGGTGTAACTGAACAATTGATGGAAATGAATAGTATAGCCAAGTTGATAAGCTGATTAAGCTGATAAGGATTGATGCTAGTGCAAGATAAGGTGATCCAACGATTGATTGATTGATCCAGGGTATTAAGATTGTAAGAAGCAAGGTGGTTGATAAAGAGATTAAAGATTCAAAGAAATTGCATTAGTTAGATAAAGTGTTTGATTGACCACACTGGAATAAGAAGAATGAAGAAGATGATGAAAGAAATGATGAAAAAGATAGATGAGAAGGAGGATGAGAAGAGAAAAGTGATGATTATGAAGAATGATGAGAAAGAGGATATGAAAGCGATGAGAATTCTTGTTCTTTTTAAGTGCTTGTATCATCATCGAGGTTATTATAGCAAAAAGGCAAAAAATCATTTGGATATGAATTAGATCCAAATGAATCAGTCACACCAATTGCAAGAAAGAAAATATATCAAACAGTAAAGGAATGCCTCAGTGTGTATCAAACCAATATGTCCTCGATGATATTAAGTGATCATATCCTTGGACGTGTCATCATATTACTAAGGAACAATCCACAAGCATCAAAAAGGTGAAGATGCCCCATCCTCGCCTTTCTAGTCGAGGACATCCTAGAAAATCCAAAAGATATGTCACCAAAAAGGAAAATAAAAAACAATCAAGAGAAAATAAGCGAACAATATGTTTCATGTCGAATGATTTTTTTGTTCATAGTTGATGGGTTCGGGTGTATAAGTTGATCAGATGTTGTTCTGTTTGCTCAATTTAAGTCTCATCCCATCATGAGCTCATTGAAGTTCCAAAGTTGCATGCTTGTCTGAAGTGTTTGTGTCATTGCAATGTTTATTACATGTTTTTGGATTTTTATGATTTTTAGGGTTTTTATGAATGTTTTAATTTTTAGGGTTTTTTCAAGATATTTAATGATTTTAATGGTTTTTTCAGGACATTTTATGATTTTTATGGTTTTTTCAGGACTTTATGATTTTTTTCAGGACATTTTATGATTTTTAAGAATTTTTCAGGACATTTTATGATTTGAAAGATTTTTTCAAGACATTTTATGATTTTAAAGATTTTTTTAGGACATTTTATGATTTTAAAGATTTTTTCAGGACATTTTATGATTTTTAAGGATTTTTCCAAGACATTTTATGATTTTTAATGATTTTTTCAGGACATGTTATGATTTTTAATGATTTTTTCAGGACATTTTATGATTTTAAAGATTTTTTTAGGACATTTTATGATTTTAAAGATTTGTTTAGGACATTTTATGATTTTTAAGATTTTTTCAGGATATTTTAAAAGATAGTTCCTCCAACCATGAGACGTTGACTATCCCAACCCATTCCTAAGGTTAAGAAGATTCCCCAATGAGGGATAAGACTAGTGTAGTATGCGCGAGAAGCATTGCGCACGGGGCATGCAAACAATCCACAAGCTATGGTGGGGGGGGAGGCTATCATGGAATGGGAGAGAAGATATGGATAAGGCATGATCAAGTAGAGTACTGAAGGAAAGAGGAGCCAAATATTTACACATGGCGCTAGTTGTCCGGTTTTCACCATGGTACTTTCCCAAGGCACCTATTTGCCAAGTTTTCACCAATGGACGAACTTATTTTTCTTTACTCTTTTTTTTGTTTTGCATATTTTTTCAGCATCTTTTTCTCATTTTTTTGTATTTTTCAGGATCTTTTAAAGAATTTTTTTTGAAATACTCAAGCATAGAATCTACAAAGGTGAATGCTATTGACTAGATCTTCAAGCGGTTCACCCTCAGGAGTTTCTAGTTGATATGCTCCTAATCCATACATAGCAGTGATAATATATGGACCAAGCCAACTAGGTTCAAACTTGCCCCTTTTCTCTCTATCTTGTTGGTTCTTTGGATTTTATTTAAGGACAAAATCACCAACTTCAAATATGTGAGATCTGACTCTGTGGTTGTTATTTCTACAAATGCGTTGTTGATATGCTTTGAGGTGATCAAAAGTAGTTTGTCTTTTTTCATCTAGCAATTCTAAGTCATGCAAGTGGGAGACTTTGTAGTCTTCATCATTGATAAAGTTATGCAAAGAGACCCGCAGGGAAGGTATCTCAACCTCAATGGGCAATATAGCTTCAGAACCATAAACAAGGGAGTATGGAGTGGCACCTATGGGAGTGTGGACACTCATGCGATAAGCCCACAATGTAGGGTTCAATTGGATATGCCAATCACGACCAACTTCATTGACTATATTTTTGAGGATTCTAAGGATTCTTTTGTTAGAGGCCTTAGCCTAGCCATTACCTTGAGGATAGTACGGTGTGGAGAAATGGTGTTGGATATGAAATTTCTCACAAAGCTCACGAACATCTTGGTTCTTGAAGGGATGACTGTTATCAATAATGATGGAAAGGGAGACACCATACTGACATATGATGTAATTCAAAATAAATGTGGCAATTTGTTTTCCAGTGATATGGGTAAGAGAAACAACTTCAATCCATTTTGTGAAATACTCAGTAGCAGTGACGATGAATTTGTTCCCATTGGATGAGGGTGGATGGATTTTGCCCATGAGGTTGAGTCCCCACTGACAAAAAGGCCAAGATGTAATAAGCAGTTGTAATTGCTGTGCTAGTGCATGTATCAAGTCTCCATGTATTTGGCATTGCTTGCATTTCTTAACAAACTGATAAACATCCTTCTCCATAGTAGGCCAATAATAACTAGTACACGAGTTTTTTAGCTAGGGTAGGACCACTCCAATGTGCCCCACATATACCTTCATGCAACTCTCGCAAGGCAGTGTTGGCTTCATCACGCTCAAGAAATCTAAGTAAGGTACCATCAAGACCCTGACGATATAGGGTGTCAGCTAAAATGACATAATGTGCGGTTCGACGAATAAAAGTTTTCTGGGCTTTGTTGGATAGATTAGGAGGTAAGTTATTATCATGTAAGTAGGCATAAATGCCTCCATACCACAGGGAATGAGGACCAACGATGAGACATATCATTTTAGATTGTGTTACATTGTAGGCAAGCTCCAAGAGTGGTTCAACCAAGAACTCATTATATTCAACATTACTTGGCATTATTACAAGGGAGGCGATTGTAGCCATTGCATCAACTACTCTATTGTTGTCCTGAGGAATTTTCTCAAATGTGATTGTGGTAAAGTAAGCCTTGAAATCATCTACCATTCTCTTGTATGGCACCAACTTTTCATCCTTTGTCTTATAATCATCATTAACCTATCTGATCACTAACTGGGAATCACTGAGAACACACAAATCTAAGATTTTCCATTGTACAACCATACGGAGCCTAGAAATTAATGCTTCATATTTTGCAATATTGTTGGTATAAGGAAATTGTATTTTATAAGCCTTTGGTATGCAATCCCCTTGCAGTGTGACGAAGAGAATTCCTGCACCAGAGCCACCATGTGTGAAGGAACCATCAAAATATAAAGTCCAAAGGTTTGAAGATTCCATGTTAAAGATTGACTCATCAGGTAGCTCTATAACAAGTGGATGATCATCTGTGACAGGAGCATCAACGAGTTGATTGGCTATAGCTTGTCATTTGATTGATTTTCTTTCTACATACTCAATGTCAAACTCACTAAGAATCATGACCCATTTAGCCAACCGTCCTGTAAGAGCTGCTTTACTCAGAAGATATTTAAGTGGATCAATTTTTGCAATGAGCTTTGTTTGGTGTGTAAGCATTTAATGGTGCAGTTTCTGTGAGGCAAAAACTATAGCAAGACACGCTCTCTCAATAGTACTATACTTAAGCTCATATCCCACTAGGGTACGACTGATGTAATATATTGGACATTATTTTCATTCAGAGTCATGTTGAGCCAAAAGTGCCCCTGGTGCTGTAGCAGTAGTAGATATATACAATAGTAGAGGCTTGTCATCTGTAGGAGGTACTAACACTAATGGTGACATTAGGTATTCTTTGATCTTTTGAAAAAATTGTTCACATTTGTCATTCCAATTGAATGAAACATTTTTATGTAGCAGGTGTTGAAATGGTTGACACTTATCTGCCAGTTGTGTTATAAATTGACGAATAGATTGGAGTTTCCCTTGTAGAGATCTCAACTAACAGATATTCCTTGGTGGTGGCATCTCAAGTATGGCTTTTAATTTTTTAGGATCAACTTCAATTCTCTTAGATGATACAATGTATCCAAGGAGTTTCCTAGAGGTTACCCCAAAGACACATTTCTTTGGATTCAATCGAACTTTATATTTTTCCAACCTTGTAAAGATTTTATCCATGGTTTCTAAATGTCCCTCTCTGGTGTAAGATTTTCCAAGCAAGTCATCTACATAATCTTCCAGATATATATGCATCATGTCATGAAAGATAGTGGTTATTGCACATCGACAAGTAGCTCTGACATTCTTCAATCCAAAGGGCATGACATTCCAACAAAAAGTTCCCCAAGGACAAGTGAATGTTGTTTTGATCTGGTCTTCTGGAGTAATTTTGATCTGATTATAGCCCGAGAACCCATCCATGAGGGATAACATCTTGTGTCCTATTGTGGAATCCACTATCATGTCAATATTTGGAAGTGGGAAGTCATCTTTAGGACAACCTTGATTTAAATCCCTGAAATATATGCAAACACGGACACTCCCATTAGGTTTTGAAATTGGTACTAAGTTTGAAATCCATTCAGTATAGTCAACAGGTCTTATAAATCCAGCATCTAGAAACTTTTGTAATTCTGCCTTTACCAATAGTGCCACATGAGGATGCATTTTTCTCAATTTTTGTTTGACGGTTTTTGCCCCTGTGGTAAAGACAAGTGATGCATAAATAAATTAGGGTCAAGTCCGAGCATGTCTACATAGGACCATACAAAATTAACTTGTCTTTCCTTGTAAAACTGGATATGCTCTACTCTCTTTTCAGGGGTCAATGATTTTGCTAGATGTATAATCTTTGGTTGCTCTTTTGTGCCCAAGTTTGCTGGTACTATCTTCTCCACTAACATAGATAACTTTTCATGGTATAATGCTAGGGGAAGCATGTCAAGCCTTCCATCCTTAGGTGCCTCAGAGTGGTTTTCACCTTTGGATACGTCCTTTATTTTTACTTTTTTGGGGTCTAATAGTGCCGCAAAGTGGTTTTCACTAGAAGACCTATTGATATTTTCCATAATTTTGTGACTAAAAAGCTTGGCACCTTCTCCAAAGTAAGCTGCACTGTTGAGCTCTATGGTGAATCCATCCCTATGATCTCCAAGGGGTAAATCACTTTGTTCTCCAAGAAAGTTGATGATTGCCTCATTATTTTGAAAAACATCTAACTGGGGGTCTCCCTTGTGCTCCCAATCAATAAGTTGTGAGTGAACAAGAGGTAAAGGATCATGATTAGGTTCAAGGTTATAAATAGGCTCAAGGGTACAAATAGAATCATATTCATATATATCAATTAAATCATTAGAGTCATCGATGGTACCTTCCTCATTAGTCTGTGTTGCATAAGAAGACCCACCTACCTCACTCGAGTTACCCTTAGTACTCAAGGTCTTATCATTTTGCGTATCATACCCTAGACCAGGAACCTTAAGTCCACCATTAGGTTTGATCGGTTCAAGTATACCTTATTTATGTAAACCAAGAGGACTGTGACCATCATAGCCATATCTTTTCATTATTTTCAATCCCTTTCCATATTGCTCAGCTGGTATTTTGACTTCAGGTTCTGCAATTTGTGCTTTCTCTATATCTTCATCTTTGTATAGCCATCTCAAGAGGTCCTCTTCTTCCATTTCATCATACAAAGCTCCCCATTATCTAAAATCAATAGGTTTACAGACTATAGTAGTTGTGTTTGCTATGGTCTCAGTCATTTGTGGTTTTCCATAAATGCGAGGGGACAAAGGTAGCTTTCCAATGCAGAGAGAACGACTCATAGAATACTCCCCTACTCCATGGTGTTTTACTTTTATTCTAATCTCATCCTCATTGGATTTGGAAGTGGATGCTTTTGAGGATTCAGGATCGATGTATGCTTGGGAAGGAGGTGCTTCACTGTTACTGGGAATGATGGATTCAATCTTAGAACTCAAATTGTTGCAATACATAAAAGGGTTTGGATCTCCTGGTATAGTTACTTCAACACCATTGTACAAAAATTTAATACATTGATGGTAGGTAGAAGGTACAACTTGCATTGCATGAATCCAAGGCCTTCCAAGGAGAATGTTATAGGTCAACGAGAGATCAAGGACTTGAAAAACCACATCCTTCACCACTGGTCCCACTTTGATAGGAAATGTAACTGATCCCTTAGATGAGCATTCCTCTTCATCATATGCCTTTATTGTAATATTTTTCTTTGGATCAACTACATTTTCATCAGATCCAAGCTGTCTAATCAATTTCAGAGTACAAATATTTAAGCCTACTCCTTCCTCTATCAGAAATCACTTGATCTTAACTCTATGGACAAGGACTTCAATATGTAAAGGTGCATTATGTGGTTGTTGGATGGACAAGTCATCATTCTTGGTGAAAGTGAGGGTATGAGGGGAGGCAATATGTCCCACCATAGCTTGAAATTGATCTACATGTAGGTCTGTAGGCATAGTAGTGGTAGCGAGCACTTTATCAAGGATGGATTTACGCTCAAGGGATAAGTGTAGCAAATCAAGTATATAAATATGTACATGCGTCTTCCCTAAATGCTATATAAGGTCGTATTGTTAAGATGGTGTAGCAGGTTTAGAATTAGATCCCTTAAGAATAAATGTGCCTTTGCGGGTGGTAACATTGCAATCAGTTTCTTTCCCCTTATGATAAAAGTGTTCACATGATTATCGACCTCACTGATGTTGTTTATGGTATAGTCATATTTAGCATTGGTATAATTCACATCATCACTAGATTTTGGTGCCTTCCTTTTATCTTGGTCATGCTTAGGGAAAGGATTTTTGAATATCTCATGATCGGAGTTACTGGAAGGAGTATGTCCATCAACTAAATTTTTTCCCTCATTAAGAAGGTCTTGCATGACATGTCGGAGTTTATTACAACTGTTATTCTTATGACCCTTATGTCTATGGTAGTTGCAAAAGTGATCATCATTCCACCATGGGGGTTTAACTTGAGGATTGTATTCCCGTATCTCTGGCAATGCTATAAGATTATTTTGAAGAATTTCTTTCAATGCCGATTCAAGCGGTTGTCCCAATGGTGTAAAATTTCATTTAGGGAAGCTTCTTTGTTTTTCTTTTCCTTTGTCTGAGGATGAACCCTTAAGGTTGTAAACAGGTGACAATTTTTTAGTATTCTTTGCATCAACAACTCCGTCATTAACCACATTCTTGTTCTTGTCCCAAAAGGGTGTTTTATGATTTGAACTTGATCATTTGTAATCTTTATCTTCGTTTATCTTTATAGTACCATCGTCAATAAGTGTTTGTTCGATGTGGAATCCCATGTCTATGACCTCATCAAAGGTGTCCAAACACTTGAGGCGAAGTTCTCTTCCAATTTCCTTGTTTACATTGCGACAAAAGAGGTCAACAAGTTGCTTATTGAGAATGTCATAAGGTGTTCTTTTGGTCAAATGTTTTCATCTTTGTAAAAATGATATGAAGGATTCTCCTTGTCTTTGTTTTATGTTGAAGAAGTCCATCATGGTCACCTCATGTTCGCAATTGTAAGCATAGCGTGAGACAACTTATCAGCCAATTCTTGAAAAGATTTGATAGTCGGAGGTAATCGAGAGAACCATTCCATGGCACTTCCTCCAAGACTGCGAGAAAAGAGTCTCATGAGGTATGTTTCATCTATTGCAAATTCTAAGGTAGTGGCACAAAATTCTCTCAAGTGATCTCTAGGATCTTCATTTCCTCTATACTTATCCAATTTTGGTATTTCCCAATGACTAGGAAAAGGTGGCATCAGAATATTCAGATCAAAAGGATAGGGACATATGTCCTCAATAGAAAACTTGTGTGACGATGCCTTCTTATTCTTGAGAGTGTCTATTTCTTGTCTCAATGATCTCAATTCAATCAAAATGGGATCATTGGTAGGCATAGGTCTCAATGTTATCCTCTCCTCATTGTTTGTCCTTGCAGGTCTAGACTCACTAACTCTCGGTTTGTCCTTAATTGTGAGCAATGATATGTCAATATAAGGTGACAGTTTAATTCCCTCGTCAGCAAGGGCTTTGAACTATGCTTGTGGATCACGTTTAACCACCTCTTTAAGGAGTTTAGTAAATCTATGGTCATGAAATGCTTCGTCAATAGTGGATTGAGTTATTTCTTCATCGCTTGTTTCACTGGTCGCAATGCTAATGTGTTCTTCTTCATCAAAATTAATAAGGTCATCTCCATCTTGAAATAGATGATTTTGAAACATTTTGATTCTCGAGTTAGGAGACATAAGCGATTGTTTTGATCTTTGACCTAGGACAATGTATGAAACTCTAGATGGAATAAAAACCCTAAAATGCAAAGGGGGAACTATATGATATGATTTTGAAACATTTTGATTCTCGAGTTAGGAGACATAAGCGATTGTTCTGATCTTTGACCTAGGACAATGTATGAGACTCTAGATGGAATAAAAACCCTAAAATGCAAAGGGGGAACTATATGATATGAGTGAAATTGGGATGCAACTAAGAATCAATGTAAAAATGCAATCTATGTGATAGAAAAGTGATGTGCAGCTAAACCCTAAATGGGATATGAGAATAAATGATGTTTGATGCAAGGACTAAGGATACTCTAGGTCTGAAAATATTTCCAATGTGGGTTTGACTTGTGCTATGATGGATAGACACAAGGATAAGTTATCAAAGAGAGGGCATGGTATGATAGGAGATGATGAACTCCAAGCGGAATACCAACTCAAAGACATTGATAGATTCCCTAAATCAAGGAAGATGCACCTCAAGTGATAAGGGTGATTGATGATCAAAAGTTGATGTCAGACCTAAGACGAGAAATCCTAAGTGCAAGCAATGTTTTTTGGGATTTTTATTTTTATTTTTTTATTTTATTTTGATTTTTGATTTTGGTATGCAAATAATAATGAAATGCTTGGACCAATGATGAAATAACCTAAGGAACTTATGCAAGGTTTAAGGTTATGTCCTAAAGGAATGATGGAAGACTATGCAAATATTATGGGTATGATCTAAGGGGATTATGCATGGGTTTGATCTAGGGGGATATGCAAAGACTAGGTATGATTAAATAAGATATGCAAGGATGAAAGGTGCAACTAGGTGAAGAGTATGCAAGGACCTAAAAGGTATGGCAAGCTAGAATGACGTGACTATGAGAGGACCTAAAAGATCAGAACTCCAAAAGTGATGCCTCAAGAGATTTGAAATGATTGTTTTGAGAACACAAGTTCAACGTTTCAAGGACAATGTTGTTTCACAATGTTTTTACTTTACAATGTGGATGTATACTTGAAAGCTTAGACCAAGGTTTTTTGTAAAGTGTTTCAATTTCAAGTGTGGTGTTGATTGTGAAATGTTCTTGTTTTTTTGTGCACACACTCAAAAAACATGGCAGACAAAATGTTTATTTGATTTTGCAATAAAAACATATTCAAGCACAATCCTAAGGCTGGCGAGGACAATAGTTGTTGAATCTCACTTGGGGAGTTACCCCGAGCTACGCAATTCAGAGCGGATACTTAGATGCTTGACCCCACTGACTCCACCCTCGACACTCACTTCTCTGGGGCAACCAAGCATCAGTCCCCATGAAAACTCCTCGTGGTGAACTTTGTATCTCTACTAAGAACCTTAAGAATGTGAGCCGCTTCAGAGGTCCAACCTCCTACATCAACAACTAGAAGGTTTTTGTCTTCTAACACAAAAGGTGTCTAGTAAGGGCATCCGTTCGAGTGGCCATACATGCAACAACTTACGCTCTGGTAAGGAAGGCTCCCAGGCTATAGAGGTTGTGCTCTATAGGGTTTATGGGGAGACATGCCATTGGTATGAACTAATCAACACTCGTTGCTTGCAACTTTTGTCACAAACACATTTATTTATAGTGGTTCGGAAGAGCTTGGCTTTAGCTCGTTACCACTTGGGTCGTTCCCTCTCACCGAGCCTTAAGGGCTTCTTGGAAGGTAGGTCCTCTAAAAGGTAAAACAAAAAGAGCCTATTGCTCAAGACACAAAAGACACTGGTTAATTTTAAAGCACCAATTCGAAATGTGATCTAAGCTAAAAAAATTAGACAATATGTTTCAAATCACAAGTTATTTGACAAACATCCTGCATCAAACAATGTCAGTGGTTTCAAGATATGATTTTCGACAAGCGATGATGGATTCCCTGCACAAATTATTAGCCCTGAAAGATTAGTCACCAAATAAATAAATAACATGCAAAAAGGAAAAAAGAAAAAAAAAGACACACTAAGACCAAAGACAGTGACACAAGCAACAACTAACAAGGGCGCAAAGCAATGATTCTACTTACAAATGAAAACAAAGACCCTAACTAAGAAACAACACAAAGACCCTAGCTAACAAACTAAAAGCAAGAACCCCACTAACTCAACTAACAAAGACACTGAAAACACAACTAACAAGAACAAAATTAAAACTAATTAAAAAGAATTAACAAACACAAATGACAAAAACACAAAATGAATTAACTCACTAACACAAACAGAAGTGTACACACTAAGTAATACAAACAAATTACAAAGATACTAACCAAATCAAATGAGAACAAAGAGACTATTAACAAACTCACAATACTAACACTCTAATACAAACTAACTACACACAAAAATAACTCTATCACACAAACCAAAAATAAAACTAAACTCACAACTAACAAAAACAAATAGCTTTTAAAAAGCTGAAAACTAATTTACACTAAAACCATATCTAATATAAAATGAAATAAAATTAAAAACCAACTCATTAAAACTAAACCAATTCAAACTAAAAGCTAATTTAAATTAAAAGCCAACCAATTGAAGACAAAAATTAATTAAAAACAAAAACCAAATCTAATCTAAACTAGAGCAAATACAAAAATAACTACAAACTAAAACAAATACACATATAACTGACACGGCTGCAACATTTTTATCAAACCTTTCAATGTTTCAATGTAGATTTTTTTCAATGGTTTTGGGGAGATATTTCAATGTTTAAGTGCAGATTTTTTCAATGGTTGAGTGCAGATTTTTTTAAAACATACGTACCCGCAATGTATGAACATTTTTCCAGCTATGTAAAATGTGGAATTATGAACAACGTAGCTGAATTATTCACCAAACAAATGCCTCTAACTAAATGTATTCCCACAATATACCATAACTGCAAAAGGAATTTTTATGAAAACATTTTTATTTTAAAAACAGTTTGTAATAAATGTCTGCTGAAAACGGCTGTGTAAACGTGGCACAAAACAGATTCGTTTAAAACAATTTTAAATGCACCAAAAATAGGTTGTAGGGTATGCACAAAATAGATTGATCTAAACTCCTCGCCTAGGCTGCATTGATGTAAACAAAATATAAACCGTTTTATGAAATCCAGAAATGTGCAGGTAAGATGAGCACATTGGAAAAATAGACCAGACAGCTAAAAATGTTTCAATGATACTGATCGATGAGATACAAATTGATGCAGTGTGGACAAAGGATATAAATTGTTTGATGAAATGCTGAAGATGCAACATGGAAGCAAACTTGAATGGCTTTACAAACATTCAAGCAAGTGCATTTATTGCTTGCATAAGGTGTTGGAACCCTGTAAACAAATGTGAAGCAGAAATAAAGCCTGACTCCCAAACAGTGCCTTGAAGAACTGTGCTCTCACAAAACAACACATGCATTATATTCATAAAAAAATGGTTTTAAAAAAACAACTCTCAAACTCCATGCAAATCCTGAAACGATTCAACAAGCTCTACACATTGTAGGGAAACAACAAAAAGATGGCGATCTTATGCCTAACACCACCATTCAAATGCATGAATTAAGCATCAAATGGGGGTTTGCCGTAAATTTAAGGAAACTATTTTTCTGTCAAATGAAAATAAGATTCATAAAATGACAAGGCTATCCCACCGGGCATGCCAATTGTAGATGGAGGCATCCAACAATGAATGCAAATTGAAATCTAAACTAGAAACACACATGCATGTTATCAAACTATATTCCATTGCACTCCTATTCCTTAAGATTTCACATTTAATCTATTTTTGCGATTTGAGAATGCAAAGATAGCGGATAAGATGTCAAGATAATGGAATTGAAACTGACATAAGTTCGATGCATAAAGATGAGATGCTCAAATAAGAGAGAGGGGCCTGTTTAAATAGATATTCTCCGGGCGAGTTCATGTTGTGGGATGAATATGGGATAATGCAAGATGACTGGTATAGGGAAGATGAGTAGTAAATGGGAAATGGTAAGTGGTAAGAGGGGATATTTAAGGGTTTTATTAAATAAATAGAGAAATATGTATAACGTGGATGCATGAAGGCGTATGCATGAATACGATATAATGTTTTGTTTATTAAATTTAATGAATAAATGGTAAGATATTAATAATAATTTAATAAAAGATGGGAATTATGAATAATGAATTATTGATAAATAATAGTGTAATAATGACTCACCCCATGTTCAGAGAAATTTGAAATTAAATGCAGATAAATTAATGGAATTTCTTATGTGTCTACAATTATGTTATGTGGATTCAATGCAAATGGATTATTTGTGATTTGATACAAATGTGATTTGATAGATTTACTTAATGCAACTAAATGAAATGGGCGTAATGAATGTATGTATATTGAGATGGAATATATGCAATGTCTAATGAATGTATCAAAATGAATTGAAAATGAGTGAGCTAATGGAAGTTGTAATGGAAAATTGGACCTAAAATGAGCATGGAAGTAACTAATAATGGTTATGAATGCAACTAAATGCAAGATGTAACTTAAATGAATACTACATGCTAATGGTTATGAAATGAATTAACACGCAATATGCAACTAGAATGTAATTAAAATTTAAATGCAACTAAAGTGATAATGATAACTTATGAAGAATGAATAAAAGTACGGACTACAAGGAGTTGAGGTCAGTTGCCGATAATATGAGTCTCCTAGAGGCTAAGGTAGCTGAGACCCTTAAGAACCTTACATAGGTTTTGTCCTTTGTTTTTTCTAGTGTTGTCTCTTTTTCTTGGTGATTAGTGGTTCATTGTTGGTTTTTAGTTGCTCGTCTGGTTTTTTGTTGGGTCTTTGGCTGCCATATGTATTGTTCTAACTTTTGGAGTCTGTCTTGTTTTGGATTTTGTCCTGATGTTTTGATTCTAATCAGTTTAGAATCTTCTTTGTAAAGTGTTTCAAGGCCCCTTCAAAACCTATTTTTGCCTTAATCCAAAACTTATGAAGAATGAATAGAAAATGCACACACAATTTTTTTGGTAATGAGCCAACAACAATACAATGATATAGGACTACAAAGAAATAAAATAAATTAAGGTCTCCAAAATGCAAAGGAATGATGGGGTGAAATGCAAAATGAATCGAGTCGAGTGGAAAGGGATTTTATTGTTCATGTGTATATGTGAAGAGAAAATCTAGTTTTGATATTGCCAAGGATGATCTACACCACTGATTATAGGAATCCGTATGTTGTGAGGATCCAAGGTGTGGACTAGACTCTTAGACAATAGGTATCTTTTGCACACAACCTCACAAACACCATGATGGTGTAAATATGGGTTTGCAGGTTCATACAAGACAAACCCACAAACACACCATACCATGAAAACATGCCCCAGTATACATGCAACCCACACATACCAAGATATAGAATGATCATGGCAGCCTTAGATAGGAGTAGTCATGGGACACACAAAGATGAAAATCAAAGCAAAAAGTTCAAACTATGCAAATGACATGCACATGGCTAATCTGACATCTTTTTCCAAGAGTAGGACTAGGACTAGGATGATAATGTTGGACATGGCAAGGATGCATCTCAATGGGAAAAGGTAACTAACAAGACTGACTAGGCAATAAAGTAGATGGGATACACAAGTCAATGTGGAAATGAGGCTGATTGCTTAGAATTAGTTAGGTGCATGTGGATGAGTGTTTGCATGATGCACAAGTCTAGAAGAAGCTCAGTGTGATGGGACAAAAGCTTAGATCAATGGGGTGAAACTTCGTGTGATGGAATAAAAGGTTAGTTTATAGGGACGATCCTTATTCATAGTTCAAACAAAATCTCATCATCTCATGAAAGGAGGGAGGAAATGGGATGAAGTGGGGAGGGAGATTAATTTAAAAATTATTCCAATTCCATTGTGAATAGGCATGGTGGGGATAGGTGGGGTGATTTTATCAAAATGGGAACATCTGCATAAATGCCCAGATGAAGGAAAATGGATTTGGGTATGGTGTGGTAGTTAGGTGACCAATTAATGGATTGCATTGCAAAATATGGGTATTGATGGGTTGGGAAGCAAACTTTGTTTACAAACACTAACAAAAAGCGTGAAATTGTGGGGGGGAGGGGGGTGAATGGATTTTTTTCTTTAAGTCTCAGCCCTAAAAAGCAAGTTTTGTCTAGATAGACAAAGCATCTAGATTATTTACCTTGATGCTTGAAACCAATTTTTCACCAAGGTACTTTCCTATAGCGTTTTTACTTATGGATGAATTGATTTTTCTTTACTTTTTGCTTTCTTTTTTCATTTTTTTTTGTATTTTTATGCTTTTTTATTTATTTTTGATCTTTTTTGTTTTTTGAAAACTGGTAACCTCTGAAGACTATGTGTAGAATCTCTTTAGATGCATGATGTTCATAGGATCGCCCATGGGATCTCCTTCAGGGGTAGAAAACTGATAGGCTCCAGATCCATACTTTGTAGTGATCACATAAGGTCCAAGAAAATTAGGCTCAAACTTTCCTTTCTTTTCCCGATCCTGAAGATTCTTTTGATTTTCTATAAGTACTAGGTCACCAATGTCAAATTTGTGGGTTCTGAATTTTGTGTTATAGCTTAGAAAAATGCATTTCTAATATACCCGGAGATGGTTTAAGGCCTTGAGGCTCCTTTGATCCAGAAGTTCTAGCTCTTGCAACTTGGCAACTCTATATTCCTCATCAAGAAGGATGTTTTGTAGCGAGACACGAAGTGAAGGAATCTCAATCTCAAGGGGAAGGATAGCTTTGGAACCAAAGACTAGGGAATATGGAGTGGCTCCTGTGTAGGTGCAGATGTTGGTGTGGTAGGCCCAAAGGGAAGGATGGAGTCGTAAGTGCCAATCATGGCCAACTTCATTGATTGATTTCTTGAGGATTTTGATAAGGGTTTTATTTGAAGCCTCAGCTTGACCATTACCTTGTGGGTAGTATGGGGTGGAAAAGCAGTGTTGGATGGAGAACTTCTGACATAATTTATTAACATCTTGATTTTTGAAAGGTCTTCCATTGTCAATGATGATAACCTTAGGAACTTTGTAGTGACAGATAAGGTAATTCAGGATAAACTTAGAAATTTTTTTACTAGTAGTGAAAGTGAGTGGTATGGCTCCCACCCACTTGGTGAAGTACTCTATAGTAGTGATTATGAATTTATGTCTATTGGATGAGATGAGGTGGATTTTCCCAATGAGATTGAGACCCCACTAAGAGAAGGGCCATGGTGTGATGAACAGTTGCAAATCCTGAGAAGGTGCATGGATTTTGTCACCATGTTTTTGGCAAGGAACAAATTTATTTACATAGTGATAAGAATCTTCTTCCATAGTTAGCCAGTAATATCTTGTACGCAAGAGATTCTTAGCTAACGTGAGGCCACTTTAGTGTACTCCACAGATACCTTTGTGCACCTCACATAGTTCCCATTCAGCCTCTTCTTTGTCTAAACACCTTAGGAGGGTTCCATCAAAGTGCCTTTGAAAGAGGGTGTCACCAAGGATAGTGTATCAGGCAGATTGGCAGATAAAGGTTTGCTGTTGGGTTTTAGTGAGGTGGAGTGGGATGATGTTGTCTTGGAGATAGGCATAGGTTTCTTGGTACCAAGCGGATTGAGGACCAATGAGAACACATACCATTTTGATTCGAGGACATTAGATGCTAGAATCAGGATTTTATCAACCAAGAACTCACACTTTTTACTGTTTGTCGACATTTGCAAGAGGGAACCAATTGTAGCCATAACATCAAGAACACAGTTGTTTGTTCTAGGAATATGATCAAACTGGATGAGAGTGAAATGCTTCTTGAGGTCTTCCACCATTTGTGATAAGGAAGTAACTTGTCATCCTTTGTTTGATACTCATCATTGACTTTTTTAATGACAAGTGAATCACCATAAACTTGTAGCTCAGTGATCTCCCATTGGATGGCAATGTGGGGCCGAATGGCAAGAGCTTCATACTCTAAAATATTATTGGTGCATGCAATGGCAATCTTGTATGACTTTGGAGTGCAATCTCCTTGAAGGATTATTAACAAGATGCTTGCCCCTGATCCATTTTGTGTGTAGGAACCATCAAAGTATAACTTCCATTTGATTGATGTGGTCATAGTCATAATGGCATCATCTAGAAATTTTGTTATAAGGGGGTGATCTCCTTGGAGAGGAGCATCAGCCAATTGATATACTATAACTTGTCCTTTAATGGCTTTGCAATCTACACACTCAATGTAAAATTCATTGTAAGAGCATGACCCATTTAGCTGTGTGACCTATAAGAGCTTCTTTAGACAACACGTATTTGAGAGGATCAATCTTTTCTATTAGATTTGTCTTGTTGTTGAGAATGTAGTGCCACAATTTTTGTGTGCTAAATACCAATGCAAGGAAAGCTCTTTCTATAGGGGTGTAATTAAGCTCATACCCTACAAGAGTGCAGCTAATATAGTAGATCACATACTCTTTTCCCTTGTCATCTGTTTGTGCTAACAATGCCCCCAGTGCGACTATAGTTGTTGATATGTACAAGAGAAGAGGTTGTCCTGGAATTGGTGGCATCAAGAATAGGGGGGAGGCCAAGTACTCTTTCAATTTGTCAAAGACATTTTGACATAGGCAATCTCATTTGAATTTAGTATCTTTGCATAGGAGGTGTGCAAATGGGTGGCATTTATCTGTTAGCTATGCAATGGATCTATAGATGGACTGGAGCTTTCCTTGTAGGCTCTGTAACTATCTGACTATCTTAGGTGAGGCATTTCCATTATAGCTTTCACTTTTGCGAGATCTACCTCAATACCTCTACAAGAGACTAAACCCTAAGAATTTCCTTGATATAACTCCAAAGACACATTTCTTAGGATTTAGTCACAACTTATATTTCTCAAGTCTTTGAAAGATCTTCCTTAGGATTGGAATATGATCTTCTCTTGTTTTGGACTTCCCTACGAGATCATCTACATAATCTTCCATTATATTGTGAAAAATATCATGAAAGATGGTGGTCATGGCTCGCCAGTAGGTTGTTCCTACATTCTTGAGACCAAAGGGCATAACTTAAATAGAAAGCTTCCCAAGGTGTTGTGAATTCTTTCATATTAATCCTCTTCTATAATTCTAATTTGATTATATCTAGAAAAATCATCCATTAAGGAAAGAATCTCATGTCCCATTGTGAAATCTACAATCATGTCTATATTTAGGTTTGTAAAGTCAGTACAAATTCTGATGCCCCCAGAGGCTTTGCCGATAGGTACAATATTTGAAACCCATTTAGGATAGTCTATGGGTTTTATGAAACCAACATCCAAGATATTTTGCAGTTTTGTCTTAACTAAGAGAGCCACCTAAGGATGGATCTCATGTAGCTTCTATTTGATAGGTTTCACATCTGGTCAGACAGTGATATTGTGTACTACTAATTCCAGATCAAGCCCTGGCATGTTAGCATAGGACCAGGCAAAGTTGATTTGTGTTTCTTTCAAGAATCTCATGAATTTTTATTTTTCTTGATTCGTGAGGGACTTAGCAATAAGCACATTCTTTGGTTGATCTTCTAGTCCCATGTTGATGGCGTCAATCTCTTCTATGAGTAAAGGTGATATTTCTTGATTGGGTGAAACCATGGTAGGCAAGTCAAGTCCCCCATCTTCTAGCGCTTGGTCCAGGTTTTCACTAGAATATGTGTCCTTTATTTTTACTTTTTCTACATCCGAAGGCGCCTCGAAGAGGTTTTCACTAGGGGAATTTTGATTTTTCTTTTTACTTTCATTTTTATGATTGAGGGAATTGACTTGGCTACCAAAGTAGGCTTCTGGATGAAGATGAATCCCATTGATAGATTTGTGGGTCTCAAGATCTTGCATATTGAGTAATGCTAAAAGGGCATCATCATCAGCATAGATGTCCAAGACAAGTTGTCCCCATTGGGCCCAATCAATACGTTCAATGTAGACAAGTTTAAGCTCAAATGGAGTGGAAGGAGTGACAAGGGTTATGGTGTTCACATAGGTATCATCAAATACATTGTTAAAGTGTTAAAAAGGTGCTTTGTGGAATTCCTATCCATTTAAGTCTTTGACATTAGTAGGGGGTTCTAGCTGGACACCAACGATGGTGATCTTATGTATGGTAGAGTAACCCAAGCCTCTATTGTGTTTGTAAGAAATTGGAGAGATGGGTGGCTTTCTACCTTTCTCTTTTGGTCCAAGACCATGTCCTTTATAACCATCTTATCTACAATAGTGAAGGCCTTTGGATACATTTGCTTTACGATATTTTTTGGTTCTTCATCCTCTTCTTAGTACAACCAAGAGGTGACATCGGTTTCCAAGATTTCTTTGTCAAGTGGGCCCCATTACTAGAAGGTAGTTTCCTTGCATTTCATAGTGGGTTTATCTTGTTTCTTGGTTTCCTTTGGCTTTCCATATGACTTGGGGGAGGGTGGGAGTTGACCCACGTAAAGAGCATTTTAAAGTGTATACTCTCCATGATCATTGTCAATGATCTTGATCTCAGATTGGGATGAGGTGGATGCAATGTTGGATGGGTGGGATAGAGGGGAGGAGTAGGTCTATTAAGTGGGCAATGGAAAGGGTGCTTCCCTTCAAGGAGTTTGCAATATTGGAAGGGTTGCGGGTCAACATGGATGGTGATTTCTCTACCATTGAATGGGAATTTGAGGCATTGGTGGTATGTGGATGGAACAGATTGAATGGAATGGATCCATGGACGACGAAGGAGGATATTGTATGGTAGATCAAGATCCAAGACCTAACATGTTTTATCCATGATTGTGGGGCCCACTTGAAGAGGCAATGTAATGGTACACTTGGAAACTCTTTTTGCATCATCATAGGATTTGATTGTGATCTTTCCTGATGTGTCAACCAAATCTTTAGAGATACCTAGTTGTTTGATTAACTTATATGTACAAAGATTCCAACTAGATCCACTGTCTATAAGAACCCTCTTTACTTTATGTTTTTGTACAAGGGTTTCAATGTGGAGGGGCTTGTTGTGAGATAGGTAATCAATGGGTGCATCCTTGGATGTGAACACAAGATGATATTGTGCGACAAGATTACCTCTAAGGGATTGGAATTGGGATGTGTTGATATTGTCAGGGATGCGAGACTCTAAGAGGGCTTGTTCAAGGATATCTTTGTGGACGAGGGATTTCATGAGGAGCTCAAGGATGGAGATCTATGCAATTGTTTTGCTAAGATGATTCAAGATATCATAGAAATGGGTGGATGACATGGGAGGTTAAGGAGGAGGAAAAGCTCCTTGGATAGTCACTCTTCTCCTGTGGGTGGTAACATTACAATCATTCTAAGAATTGGAAAGTGGGACACCTTGAATGACTATCTTTTCTTGGGAGGATTAGTTTGAGGATCGTGGAGGAGGGTCACCTTGAATGGTGACTTTGGGTCTATGAGTGGTTCAAGAGGGATCAACTCCTTTGATTATGATGTTGTTAACAAATGTGTCAACAAGCTCTATACGACCCACCAAGAAGTCGAAGTCAGATATATAGTTGGTATAATTGTAGTTGATAACATGAGATGATGAATCAGCCTTGTCTTTACCATGCTTAGGGAATGGGTCTTAGTACATTTTTAGTTTGTCATTAGAGTTACTAGGTTTTGCAACATCAACCTCAATGTCACCCTTGTCAATAAGGTCTTGGATATAGTTCTTGAGATTCATACACTTACATGTGTCATGACCATTGATACGATGGTAGTCACAGTATTCATTTTCATTATACCATCAGTGTCTAGGTTGATTAGGATCAAAAGGGTGTGTCATTAGAAATACAATATCACTAGCTTTAACAAGATTTTGGAAAATGACTTCAATAGGCTCACCGAGCAGAGTGTACTCATGTTGGTTAATAGATTGGGGAGTTTGACCTTGGACAAAGGTAGCATTGTGGGGTTGTGTTTGATTGGATGAATTGAATAGATTATGAGGATTAGATTGAGTGTTGAAGAAATTGTTGGTGGTGGTGGGTTTGGATAGGGAAGCAACAACTTGGACACACTTGGCATCAATGTCTCTATCATTAACATTTTTGTTTTTAGACTAGATTTTGGCTTGTTATTGTACGAGGAAGAATTTTGATTTGATTTTTGATAATTCTTTAAAGTTCCATCCTCTAAAAGAAATCACTCTCAAGATAAACCTTTCTTAGATATTTCATCGAAAGAGGTCAAACATTGACAAGTCAAAGGTTTTGATAATTAAGGCACCAAGTTGTGTTGGAATGGCTCAACTTGATGAGGTTTTGGTATGTCCCACAAGAATTTCTCGATGAGATGTCGCCATCTTTGAAGGAAGTTGGTGAAAGTTTCTTCAGGTCTTTGATTTGTATTGCATAAGTCCATCATATAAGCATCATTCCCAATATTGTAGGTGTAGATCAAGAAATTGAAAATCATCAAAACAATAGTAATTAAGACAACCACAAAACCTAAAGCTGCTATAAAAGCAATCCTAACCCAATCAATAAAGACATAAAGACAAGATATTCAAATCAAATGAAATAGAAGCAAACCGACACAAATATCTCCTTCATGTGGCTCCATTGTTCTTCTTTCACCTTCAAATTTGATGTGGATCTCACCTATAAGTGCAAAATGCAAGTGGAAAGCAAGTTGTTGAGAGATGAAATTCGCAGCATAAGGTTACTCGAAAATGTGATTGATTCCCTTTTCATTGAAGAAACTCATCCAATTTATAGACAAATTGGAGAGAGGACAAGATTAGCATGAAGAGATTTGAAAGGAAATTCAAATCAAGTATGGCAACATTATGACAAATGTATGGCAATTTCTATGCAAAGTGTATGAAAAATTATGCACAAATTATGACAAGTTGCTATGCAAGATGCATGACAAATTATGACAAGATTATGACAAGTTGCTATTCCAATGACAAAAGGGAAGAGAGAAAATAGCCTCCATGATTGCAACAAATGGAAGCATAAACATAGGAGAAAATGAGGGAATGAAATTAGGGGAAATATTAGAAAAAAATAAAGAAAATAGGAGAAATAGAAATTAGGAATTAGGAGAAATTAGCAAATTAGAAAATTGAGGAAAAAGATGAAATAGAAATTAGGTGAATTAATTAATAGGTTTTCATCCATTAATTAATTCATGAAAGAGACCTAGGACTAAATAAATAGATTTATTTAACCCACAAAGAAGAAGAAAAGGATTAAATGAACAAATCATAAAACCCTAGAAATAAGAGGACAAGGAATTAGGTCAAGACAACAAGAAATTAATGTAGGTTCGATCATGATTCTGATTGACAAAGGACCAATGTTGATAAATGATTGAGATTGGTTGACAAAAAATCAATGACAAATTGACCAAGATTGACAAGGAAATCAAATTGATAGGCGCCAATTGATGAGGAACAATGACTAATCGATCCAAATTGACATGATTGAAAAGGACAAGGATTGATGACGAATCGATCGCAAAATGACAAGATTGACAAGGACAAGGATCAATGACGAATCGATCGCAAAATGACAAGGCTGACAAGGACAAGGATCGATGACGAATTGATTGCAAAATGACGAGATTGACAAGTTGATAATCGCAAATGATTATTAACAAGCTAAAGATGATTGAAAGATTGACAAGAGGACAAAACCCTAATTCTATCATCGATTAGGATTGACGATGTCCAAAATGATGATAAATGAGCACACACCATGATGCGACAGGATAAGATCGACCAAAATTATGACTGAAGGTTGCTATCGATAAGACCTAATTCAAAAGCAAGAAAAATGAGGAATGTAGAAGAAGGACTCGATGCTTGCAAATGATAAAGACCAAGTGTGCAACATAGAAGAAATGTTAATGCAACGCAAGAACCCTAAAATAAGGCAATGCACAAATGTTAAAGTATGACTCCACAAGCGTTGACCATTTTTAGATGTCTACATTTTGCCCCTCTTTGAGACAATGCGATTCTAAGCATTGTTTCAAAGAACAATAATGAAAATGCCCCAGACAATAACAATAATATATGCATTCCTCCTCAAGGAATTGGTCGAAAAAATCCAGAAAAGAGGCCAAGTGATCAATAAGAATGGCAGAAGACGATAGGTTCGAACGGATCAAAAATCGAAGGTCGGATGCACAAAGGACAAGTAGTGGAAGGCGCAAAAGATTGTGACCATCATAAGATGGAGAGCATGCACGTCCATCTAGGTACTGACAAAGATCTATATAGGAGACAAGGAGAAGGAAAAGAGTTCATTTGCACTGGCCAAAGTGGAGGAGTTGTTGCTCAGGAAAAAGGACCCTTGCAGAGAGATGGCGAACATTCCAATGGAAGATCACCTTGGGGAACATGTACACACCTACAGACAATCGGACGATGTGGGAGCAATGGTATGTAGCTCAAAAACCCATATGTTCAATTTCATGAATTTTGCTTGATTGCAAGACATTGCGAGGCCCACAAGGGAGGGAAAAATGCAGATTTGCACCTGTGTGGGCGCATTCTGTGCCTGTGTAGAGATGTTCTATACCTATGTAAGGTACACAGGCATAGCTTGATGCTGCACAAGTGCAAGACAGTGTGCACAAGAGCAAGACAGTGTGCACAAGTGCAATTGTGCACTTATGACTCTAGTTTGACCAAAAGTAGCACGCAGATGATCCTGAAAAGAGGGATAAGGGTAGGATAGGTCAAAAATAGATAAGAAAACCCTGATTAGTGCATGAAACAAGGAAATGAAGCCCTTAGGAGAAAACCCTAAAACTGACAAATTGTGCCCCAATTGTGATGCAGAGTCGACAATATCCATTGATCGCGTGGGAGAACAGAGCCGACTACTTCATGTTGTGATACAGACTCAGGAGTATTGACAAAGACACATTAGTAGGACTTGGATTATACTACATTACGTACATGCCTGAGATTAGGGCAAACACAGGACTTCTTGCCGCATTGTCCGAGCGATGGCATTCAAAGACTTCCTCTTTCCATCTTCCAACTGGAGAGGTGACTATGACACTAGAGGACGTGTGGTGTATCCTCCGCATTCTAGTTCATGGGGAGAGGGTGGTGTATGACCCAGCGATAGGGAGAGACTCTTTGTGTAGATTATTTGAGTGCGATGCAGATGACCTTGATATCATAGAGAGGGAGATCCGCTGGGAGACCATGGCAGCAGAGTATGATCAGCGATATGTTGTGATAGCAGTGGTTATAGCATCCCTATTAGTAGGTGATAGATGAGGACATGGATTCCCTATTGGATGGGGAAGAGTGCTAGAGTGGATGGCAACAAAGGGGACTGTATACGCATGGGGACCATGTGTGCTTGCCATGCTATATTTTCAATTGCATCAGATAGCATATCACAGGGTACAGACTTTGAGCTGTGGGGTCACACTTTTACAGGTATGGGCATTTGAGCACATAGCCATATATCGGCCGATTACAGAGAGACAGGTAGTACCACATCGACCATATGTGTACTATTATGGGGGAGCACTGAGACAAGGTCCATTTGGATACATATTGTATTGGCGACATGAGCTAGACAGGTTCAGAGATTTCACATGGAGGCCATATCATGATTGCCCTAGATGGTCAGATGATGGCAATGAGCTACCGTATTGCAGATAGGAGAGATACCTGATTGGGCGATCAGTGAATCGACAGAGAGTGATTGAGATGTATCTGCTAGAGATAGTCAGATGACAGTTTGGAGAGAGGTAGGATGTACTGATAGGGACTGCACACTTTTCCCGATCCCACAAAGAGACGAGTTAGTGGGGGAGGATGATTCAGCCACACATAGCATATGCTGACTTCACACAGCTATAGCGGAGATAGTGGGATTGGAGATTAGATGTTGTAGATTCCAGGATGACAAAGGGGTATGAGTGATGGTTTGCATGACAGTGACCAGTGCCATTGACGGATCCTAAAATTCTGGTACCTAGGAGACATGAGGACTTCCCACTCACTAGAGAGGAGGAGGGAGATGATGAGGAGGAATATGATGAGGAGGGAGATGATGAGGACGAGGGGGATGAGGATGAGGGGGATGAGGATGAGGGGGATGAGGAGGTTGAGGAGGACAATGAGGGAGAGGAGAGTCCTAGGTGCACGCAGAGAGATGAGCCAGATCTAATAGATCATGAGTCATTGTAGGATATACCCATAAGGCAGGAGACAACTAGCATAGAGGAGATGCATATATGTAGGGCCGCCATAGCAAGTTAGCATGATTACATTACTACATTGGAGAGACAAAATGCTATCTTGAGGACAAAGAAGGATCAGTGGAGAGTAGAGTAGGAGTAGTGGTCAACTGAGAGGGATACATTCAGAGCAAAGATAACTAGGCTGACAGTGGTTCGAGATACAGTGATAGCCCAGGCACAACAAGAAGAGAAGAGAGTGACTAAGTATGTTGGGTTGATTAGGGATGCTAGTGCACGTGAGATGGCACATATGTTATTAGAGGCAGGAGATGAGATATGCCATTTGAGGACTCTATATGAGAGTGCAGTTCCACAAGAGCAGAGAGAAGCGTCATATCGGTCACGATAAAGGACAGAGAGCAGGCCATGCTCTTGGAGGTCAGTGAGCAGCATGGGGGTGAGTGGACCTATGAGACCACCACAGCTAGGACTAGGGACAGGAGGGGCTTCATCCATGAGACATGGCAGGGATGAGGAGGACAGAGGGAGCACCCAGTGATAGAGGCATGTGCTCCTTATGACAGAGACATATATAGTTTGACATTATGTACTCAGCCTGTGGGCCATACATAGGACAGATAGTCCAATTTTGTACTCCGATATTTATTTTTTTGATATATGATATGATATGCAGCTATATGATGGGATGCAATGTGTTATGGCTTATGTTTACTTTCCATGTATGGATGTCTTATGCACTATCTATGTAGTATCTTTGGAACATGTATGAATGTTGTTTATGTTTTTGATGCATTTATAAGATGAAATGGATAAAATGCTTTGTATGGGCTTGATATAATGCAAATGTACTAACCAATGAATGCAGGATGCAACTTATTTTTATTTTTTTATTTTTTTAGAGATCGGAGAACTAGACCGAACGGACTGCCAAGACTGATGAAAGAAATGTTAGTAAGCAGAAATTAGACAAAGGAAAGTTAGAGATGAAGGAAAACTTGTTTTCACAAATGCACATAAGTAGGTGAGAACCTATATTTATTGTAGCAAAGCGGATGCAGAGCATCATGACATTGAAGGCTAGAGCTGGAATGCAACCCCTTTTGCAAAAGATAGACACATCGCACACAAGGAATGAGTGAAGCATCCTAGGGTGCATACATCAAGGGTCAAGGTCTGTGCAGTGTTCACAAAGTGAACGTACTTATCACAAACACCCAATGATATAGTTGCCCCAGTTTGTGACAAACATTCCACAAACAACAAACACAACCAAAAAAAAAAGAAAAAGGAAAGGGACCATGAACCATCCTGGTCACTCTAAATCACTCAATGACATCATCGAGGAACATAGGAACATGATCGAAGCCAAAGATAAATCAGTAAAAAGATAAGATGCACAAATTCAACCAAGTCAAACAAACAGTCTGATCATCATTGTCAAAAGTGAAAAACAAGAATGATCATGCTATCTGGTTTCAAGGAACGCGATACCCCGTCGAAGATAGGACATAGTCTGGTTTCAAGTATACCACACCTTGTATAAGACCCATGATAATGTTGACAAGGACCAATGGTAATGTTGATGCTATTTGGATTAATGTGACAACTGTGATCAGGTTGAATGCTTGCTTGGTCGAACAGTTCATCTGTTGATGCGTGATTTCATTAAAGAACAATGTTTGATTAAGTGTCATTGGATAAATGCTTAGTGATCTGTCTATGCACAAAGGGGACCATTTATTGACAAAATGCAAAATGCCAAAGAAATTGTTTTTGGATTTTGATGTTTTTCACTTTGTAGGAATTTCGATTTTTTTACAATTTTTTTTTTTGGTTCATTTTTCAGGACTTTATTTGACTTTTTAGGGATTTTTTCAAGACATTATTTGATTTTTAGGGATTTTTTCAGGACATTATTTGATGTTTAGGGATTTGTTCAGGACATTGTATGATAAGAAAGCTCCAGTCCGCACACAGCAATAACTCCAGTAATTGATCATGACAAGGGGCACGCACCCAATGAAAATTTGAAAGACATATAGAGTGACCAGGACCAAAACATATGCACAAGGACTGGAAACCTGAGTACGCAAGACAATGATGTTGACCAATCACAGGCCTGCAACAAAACATTGGGTCAGGGCAAGGATAATTGTGATAAACCTACAGGGGGAAAGTACATCTAGGAGTCATGATAGATAACGGAGCAATAGTCTTTTACACATGGCACCTATTTGCCAGGTTTTCACCATGGTACTTGCCCAAAGCGCTTGTTTGCCAGGTTTTCACTAGAGGGCGAATTCAATTTTTCACTTTTTTGATTTTTTTTTGTATTTTTGAGCTTTTGATTTTTTTTAAAATTTTTTTTAATTTTTTTTCAGGATCATATTGAAGAACTGCTGATAGAAAAACTATGCCCAGTACTTTCAAAGGTGCATGCTATTTACAGGATCTGACAGAGGTTCACCATCTAGGGTTGCAAGCTGATATGCCCCTAAACCATAGGTTGCAGTAACTATGAAAGGCCCAACCCAATTAGGCTCAAATTTTCCTTTGATGATGTCAGTAGATTGTGTATTCTTCAGGTTCACCTTTAGGACCAAATCTCCCACTTCAAAGTGTCACCCTTTGACCTTCTTATTATAAGAGAGACGGAGACAGTTTTGATATGCTTGCAAATGTGTCAGGGCTGTCTGACGTTTCTCATCTAACATTTCAAGCTGATGCAACCTAGAGACTGTGCGTCTCATCATCAATCAAATGTTGCAGGGAAACACGCAAAGAGGGAATTTCCACTTCCAAGGGTAAAATGGCTTCCGCACCATACACCAAGGAATAAGGTGTTGCGCCAGTAGGTGTGCGGATGGAAGTGCGATAAGCCCATAGTGCTGGATTCAACTGTACATGCCAATCTCGACCAACGTCATTGACAACCTTTTTCAAGATCTTAATGATGGTTTTATTTGATGCTTCGGCTTGACCATTACTTTGTGGATAGTAAGGACTGGAGAAATGGTGTTGGATGCGAAACTTTTCATAGAGTTCCTTGACATCTTTATTTTTGAATGGACGACCATTATCTGTGACTATTGCAAGGGGAACCCCATATCTGCATATGATATAATTTAGTAGAAACTTTGAAATTTGAACACCAGTGATATAGGTCATAGGGATAGCCTCGATCCATTTTGTAAAGTATTATGTGGCTGTGATGATGAATTTGTGTCCATTTGTCGATGTTGGATGAATCTTGCCAATAAGATCCAATCCCCATTGAGAAAAGGGCCACGAAGATATGACAGAGTGAAGTTCTTGGGCTAGAGCATGAATGTAATTTCCGTGTATTTGACATTTGTAGCATTTCTTGACAAAATCATGAGCATCCTTTTCCATGGTGGGCCAATAATATCTAGCACGAACCAAATTTTTAGCTAGACTCAGACCATTGAAATGGCCCCCACATATACCATCATGAACCTCGCGTAAAGCCATTTGTGCCACGTTAGAATCCAAACACCTGAGGAGGGTGTGGTCAAAGGAATGACGGTAAAGGGTGTCTGCGATGATGACATATTTGGCAGTTTGGCATATGAAGGCTCGGCATTGGTTAGAGGAAAGGTTAGGTGGTAAGTTTTGGGATTTCAAATAATGATAGATGTCATTGTACCATGGGGAATTAGGACCAACAAGAACACACATCACATTTACTGTCGAAATTTCAAAAGAAGGCACCAGCAACTGTTTGACCAAAAATTCACATCTCTCCCTATTGTGGGGCATATTTAACATGGAAGCAATAGTTGCCATAGCATATGCTGACTTGTTTTGAATTCTTGTAACTTGACTGAAATGGATATCAGTAAATTTTGTCTTGAAGAAATCCACCATATGCTTGTAGGGAAGAAGCTTTTCATCTTTTGTTTCATAGTCATCATTCACTTGACGGATGACTAACTGGGAATCTCCATAGACTTGCAAATGTGTAATGTTCCATTGGATTGCTATTCTAAGTCCTGTGACCAAAGCTTTGTATTCTGCAATATTATTGGTGCAATTGAAAGTGATCCTATATGACTTTGGGATAGCATCTCCTTGAGGGGTGACAAACAATATACCTGCTCCTGAGCCATACTTTGTGTGAGATCCATCAAAGTATAATTGCCATTCCTTAGAAGAAGTAAGAGCAAATATTGATTCATCAGGGAAATCTGTCAACATTGGATGATCATCATGAATAGGTGCCTCTGCAAGTTGATCTGCTATGATTTGTCCTTTTATTGCCTTTCTCTCAATGTACTTAATATCAAACTCACTTAAGATCATAACCCACTTTGCCAGGTGACCTGTCAAAGCTGCCCTGCTAAGCAAGTATTTCAAGGGATCAAGTTTTGCAACTAGCAATGTCTG